>NC_040090.1:73238301-73541332 GCF_003369695.1 Bos indicus x Bos taurus
ACATAGATTCAAAAATCCTCAACAACAACAACAACAAAAACAAAACTAGCAAAGAGAATCCAACAACGGATTAAAAAGATCATCATCATGACCAAGTGGACTTTATCCCAAGGATATAAGGATTCTTCAATATTTGCAAATGAATCAATGTGATACACCATATTATTAACATATTGAAAGATAAAAGCCATATAATTATCATACTAGATGCAGAGAAAGACTTTGACAAAATTCAACATCCATTTATGATAAAATCCCTCCAGAAGGCAGGCATAGAAGGAACATATGTCCACATAGTAAAAGCCTTTTATGATAAACAAACTGTAAACTTTATCCTCAATGGTGAAAAATAGAAAGCATTTCCCCTAAAGTCACGAAAAAGACAAGGATGCCCACTTTCACCACTACTATTCAACATAATTGTGGAAGTTTTGGCCACGGCAATCAGAGAAGAAAAAGAAACAAAGGTAGGGGGAGGAGCCAAGATGGCAGAGGAGTAGGACGGGGAGAACACTTTCTCCCCCACAAATTCATCAAAAGAGCATTTAAACGTCGAGTAAATTCCACAAAACAACTTCTGAATGCCAGCAGAGGACATCAGGCACCCAGAAAAGTAACCCAACTCTTCAAAAGGAGGTAGGAAAAAATATTAAAGACAAAAAAAAAGAGACAAAAGAGGGAGGGACGGAGTTTCGTCCCGGGAAGGGAATCTTAAAAAGAGAGAAGTTTCCAAACACCAGGAAACCTTCTCACTGCCGAATCTGTGCCGAGCTTTGGAAGCACAGAGGGCAACATAACAGGGAGAAAAAATAAATAATTAAAATTCGCAGATTGCGAGCCCTACGGTAACTCCCCCAGCGGAGAAGCAGCGCAGACGCCTGCATCCGCCATTAGCAAGCGTGGGCTGGGCAGGGAGGCGTGGCGCGGGCTGCATCGCTGAGAGTAAGAATCTGGCCTGAATACCCTGAGCGCTATCTGAGCGAAATAATTTGGGCTAGCAAACCAGACTGTGGGATATCTACCACGCGAAAAGCCAGCCCTAACCTAAGACCGCCAGGCCCGGGCATGGAACAAAGGACTGAACAGAGATAGCCGGCTGCAGACCTTCCCCCTCCAGTGACAGGCAGCCAGAGCTGGAAGGGGGCAATCGCAGCCCCAGAGAGACATTATCTATAAAACTGTAAGCAGGCTTCTTTGCTAACTAAAACTTTTTGGGGGTCTGGACGGTCAACATCTGCCTGAGAAGGTGCACCGGTTTTACACCCAGATAACCGAGTGGCGGGGAGGCGATAAGTCGCAGCATTGGCGCTCGCCAAACACCTCATCACCTGAGCTGCTCGGACCTGGGAAGAGCACAAAACTCAGGCCCAACTGAGTCTGCACCTCTGAGGACTACCCGAGTGCCTGAACCTGAGCGGCTTGGACCTGGGAGGTGCATGCAACCCAGGGCCGGCCTCGGATTGTTCCCGGCGGAACAACCTAGAGCCCGAGCAGTGTGGGCAGGGAGGCTCCACGCGCTGTAAATGGGGGGGGCAGACCCAGGGTGGCTGAGGCACTGCGAGCCCACGCCAGTGTTATTTGTTTGCAGCATCCCTCCCTCCCTCCCCACAGCGTGACTGAACAAGTAAGCCTAAAAAAAAAAAAAAAAGAGTGTCCTCCACCATGCCCTTTGTGTCAGGGCGGAAACCAGACACTGAAGAGACCAGGAATCAGAAGAAGATATAACAGAGGGAAACGCCTTGGAAGCTACAGGCAATAGATTAAAACCCTGTGGTTACTACGGACTACATAGGAAGGGGCCTATAGATCTTGAGAAATATAAGTCTGACCAAGGAACTAGCCAAAAATGAACTGAACCCACAACACCCACAACAAAACCAAGAAAGTCCTAGATATATTTTTATTATTTTTATGATCATTCTTTCTTTTTTTTTTTAATTAAAAAAAATTTTTAAGTCTTCTATTGTTCCTTTAATTTTCACTTTTATAACCTATTACTTTGCAAAAAAAAAAAAAAAAGACCCTATTTTTTTCTTCTTCAGCAAACATCATATATATATATATTTTATAATTTTTTGACCTTGTTTTTTTTTTTTTTTTCCTTCTTTTCTTTAACATTGTATTTTTGAAATTCCAAACTCTACTCTAGATTTTTAATTTTTGCTTTTTGGTATATGTTATCAATTTTGTACCTATAGTTTTTTTTATATAATTTATGTGACTTTTTTTCTTCTTCTTCTCTGTTTCTTTCTCTTCTTCTTTTATATAACATTGTATATATGAAATTCCAAACTCTACTCTAGATTTTTAATTTATGCTTTTTGGTATTTGATATCAATTTTGTACCTGTATTTTCTTTATAATTTTTGTGACATTGTTTGTTTTTGTTTGTTTGTTTTCTCTCTTTATTTTTCTTCTTCTTTTTTTTTTAACATTGTATTTTTGAAATTCCAAACTCTACTCTAAATTTTTAATTTTTGCTTTTTGGTATTAGTTATCAATTTAGTACCTGTACTTTCCTTATAATTTTTGCAACCTTGTTTGTTTTTGTTTGTTCGTTTTTTCTCTCTTTCTTTTCCTTCTTCTTTTCTTTAACATCATATTTTTGAAATTCCAAACTCTAGATTTTTAATTTTTGCTTTTATGTATTTGTTACCAATTTTATACCTTTAAGAACCCAATCTTCAGGACCCATTTTTCACTAGGGAACGAGATTACTAGCTTGACTGCTCTATCTCCCTTTGGACTCTCCTTTTTCTCCACCAGGTCTCCTGTGTCTCCTCCCTAACCCCTCTCTACTCTACCCAACTCTGTGAATTTCTGTGTGTTCAAGACGGTGGAGAACACTTAGGGAACTGATTACTGGCTGGATCTGTCTCCCTCCTTTTCATTCCCCCCATTTATCCTTCTGGCCACCTCTGTCACCTTCCTCCTTCTTCTCTTCTCTGTATAACTCCGTGAACATCTCTGAGTGGTCCAGTTGTGGAGTGCACATAAGGAAGTGACTACTGGCTAGCCCACTCTCTCCACTATTGATTCACCTCATCTCATTTGGGTCACCTATAACTCCCTCCTCCCTCTTCTCTTCTCCATGTAACCCTGTGAACCTCTCTGAGTGACCCTCATGATAGAGAAACTTTTCATCTTTAATGTAGATGTTTTATCAATGGTGCTATATAGAAGGAGAAGTTTTGAAACTATTGTAAAAATAAGACCGATAACCAGAAGCAGGAGACTTAAGTCCAAACCCTGACTCCAGGGAACTCCTGACTCCAGGGAACATTAATTGACAGGAGCTCATCAAATGCCTCCATACCGACACTGAAACCAAGCACCACACAAGGGCCAATAAGTTCCAGGGCAAGACATACCAAGCAAATTCGCCAGCAACAAAGGAACACAGCCCTGAGCTCCAAGATACAGGCTGCCCAAAGTCACCCAAAAACTATAGACATCTCATAACTCATTACTGGACATTTCATTGCACTCCAGAGAGAAGAAATACAACTCCACCCACCAGAACACCGACACACGCTTCCCTAACCAGGAAACCTTGACAAGCCACCTGTACAAACCCACACACAGTGAGGAAATGCCACAATAAAGAGAACTCCACAAACTGCCAGAATACAGAAAGGACACCCCAAACTCAGCAATTTAAACAAGATGAAGAGACAGAGGAATACTCAGCAGATAAAGGAACAGGATAAATGCCCACCAAACCAAACAAAAGAGGAAGAGATAGGGAATCTACCTGATAAAGAATTCCGAATAATGATAGTGAAATTGATCCAAAATCTTGAAATCAAAATGGAATAACAGATAAATAGCCTGGAGACAAGGATTGAGAAGATGCAAGAAAGGTTTAACAAGGACCTAGAAGAAATAAAAAAGAGTCAATATATAATGAATAATGCAATAAATGACACTAAAGACACTCTGGAGGAAACAAATAGTAGAATAACAGAGGCAGAAGATAGGATTAGTGAATTAGAAGATAGGATGGTAGAAATAAATGAATCAGAGAGGATAAAAGAAAAACGAATTAAAAGAAATGAGGACAATCTCAGAGACCTCCAGGACAATATTAAACTCTACAGCATTCGAATCATAGGGGTTCCAGAAGCAGAAGACAAAAAGAAAGACCATGAGAAAATACTTGAGGAGATAATAGTGGAAAACTTCCCTAAAATGCGGAAGGAAATAATCACCCAAGTCCAAGAAACCCAGAGAGTCCCAAACAGGATAAACCCAAGGCAAAACACCCCATGACACATATTAATCAAATTAACAAAGATCAAACACAAAGAACAAATATTAAAAGCAGCAAGGGAAAAACAACAAATAACGCACAAGGGAATTCCCATAAGGATAACAGCTGATCTTTCAATAGAAACTCTTCAAGCCAGGAGGGAATGGCAAGACATACTTAAAGTGATGAAAGAAAATAACCTACAGCCCAGATTATTGTACCCAGCAAGGATCTCATTCAAGTATGAAGGAGAAATCAAAAGCTTTTCAGACAAGTAAAAGCTGAGAGATTTCTGCACCACCAAACCAGCGCTCCAACAAATACTAAAGGATATTCTCTAGACAGGAAACACAAAAACAGTGTATAAACTCGAACCCAAAACAATAAAGTAAATGGCAACGGGATCATACTTATCAGTAATTATCTTAAACGTAAATGGGTTGAATGCCCCAACCAAAAGACAAAGACTGGCTGAATGGATACAAAAACAAGACCCCGACATATGTTGTCTACAAGAGACCCACCTCAAAACAGGGGACACATACAGACTGAAAGTGAAGGGCTGGAAAAAGATTTTCCATGCAAATAGGGACCAAAAGAAAGCAGGAGTAGCAATACTCATATCAGATAAAATAGACTTTAAAACAAAGGCTGTGAAAAGAGACAAAGAAGGTCACTACATAATGATCAAAGGATCAATCCAAGAAGAAGATATAACAATTATAAATATACATGCGCCCAACACGGGAGCACCACAGTACGTAAGACAAATGCTAACAAGTATGAAAGGAGAAATTAACAATAACACAATAATAGTGGGAGACTTTAATACCCCACTTACACCTATGGATAGATCAACTAAACAGAAAATTAACAAGGAAACACAAACTTTAAACGATACAATAGACCAGTTAGACCTAATTGATATCTATAGGACATTTCATCCCAAAACAATGAATTTCACTTTTTTCTCAAGTGCACATGGAAGCTTCTCCAGGATAGATCACATCCTGGGCCATAAAGCTAGCCTTGGTAAATTCAAAAAAATAGAAATCATTCCAAGCATTTTTTCTGACCACAATGCAGTAAGATTAGATCTCAATTACAGGAGAAAATATATTAAACATTCCAACATAAGGAGGCTGAACAACACGCTGCTGAATAACCAACAAATCACAGAAGAAATCAAAAAAGAAATCAAAATTTGCATAGAAACGAATGAAAATGAAAACACAACAACCCAAAACCTGTGGGAAATGGTAAAAGCAGTCCTGAGGGGAAAGTTCATAGCAATACAGGCACACCTCAAGAAACAAGAAAAAAGTCAAATAAATAACCTAACTCTACACCTAAAGCAACTAGAAAAGGAAGAAATGAAGAACCCCAGGGGTAGTAGAAGCAAAGAAATCTTAAAAATTAGAGCAGAAATTAATGCAAAAGAAACAAAAGAGACCATAGCAAAAATCAACAAAACCAAAAGCTGGTTCTTTGAAAGGATAAATAAAATTGACAAACCATTAGCCAGACTCATCAAGAAACAAAGGGAGAAAAATCAAATCAACAAAATTAGAAACGAAAATGGAGAGATCACAACAGACAACACAGAAATACAAAGGATCATAAGAGACTACTATCAACAATTATATGCCAATAAAATGGACAACGTGGAATAAATGGACAAATTCTTAGAAAAGTACAACTTTCCAAAACTCGACCAGGAGGAAATAGAAAATCTTAACAGACCCATCACAAGCACGGAAATTGAAACTGTAATCAAAAATCTTCCAGCAAACAAAAGCCCCCGTCCAGACGGCTTCACAGCTGAATTCTACCAAAAATTTAGAGAAGAGCTAACACCTATCCTACTCAAACTCTTCCAGAAGATTGCAGAGGAAGGTAAACTTCCAAACTCATTCTATGAGGCCACCATCACCCTAATACCAAAACCTGACAAAGATCCCACAAAAGAAGAAAACTACAGGCCAATATCACTGATGAACATAGATGCAAAAATCCTTAACAAAATTCTAGCAATCAGAATCCAACAACACATTAAAAAGATCATACACCATGATCAAGTGGGCTTGATCCCAGGGATGCAAGCATTCTTCAATATCCACAAATCAATCAATGTAATACACCACATTAACAAATTGAAAAATAAAAACCATATGATTATCTCAATAGATGCAGAGAAAGCCTTTGACAAAATTCAACATCCATTTATGATAAAAACTCTCCAGAAAGCAGGAATAGAAGGAACATACCTCAACATAATAAAAGCTATATATGACAAACACACAGCAAACATTATCCTCAATGGTGAAAAATTGAAAGCATTTCCTCTAAAGTCAGGAACAAGACAAGGGTGCCACTTTCACCATTACCATTCAACATAGTTTTGGAAGTTTTGGCCACAGCAATCAGAGCAGAAAAAGAAATAAAAGGAATCCAAATTGGAAAAGAAGAAGTAAAACTTCACTATTTGCAGATGGCATGATCCTCTACATAGAAAACCCTAAAGATTCCACCAGAAAATTACTAGAAATAATCAATGACTATAGTAAAGTTGCAGGATATAAAATCAACACACAGAAATCCCTTGCATTCCTATACACTAATAATGAGAAAACAGAAAGAGAAATTAAGGAAACAATTCCATTCACCATTGCAACGGAAAGAATAAAATACTTAGGAATATATCTACCTAAAGAAACTAAAGACCTATATATAGAAAACTATAAAACACTGGTGAAAGAAATCAAAGAGGACACTAATAGATGGAGAAATATACCATGTTCATGGATTGGAAGAATCAATATAGTGAAAATGAGTATACTACCCAAAGCAATTTATAGGTTCAACACAATCCCTATCAAGCTACCAACATTATTCTTCACAGAGCTAGAACAAATAATTTCACAATTTGTATGGAAATACAAAAAACCTCGAATAGCCAAAGCGATCTTGAGAAAGAAGAATGGAACTGGAGGAATCAACCTACCTTACTTCAGGCTCTACTACAAAGCCACAGTTATCAAGACAGTATGGTACTGGCACAAAGACAGAAGTATAGATCAATGGAATAAAATAGAAAGCCCAGAGATAAATCCACACACATATGGACACCTTATCTTTGACAAAGGAGGCAAGAATATACAATGGATTAAAGACAATCTCTTTAACAAGTGGTGCTGGGAAATCTGGTCAACCACTTGTAAAAGAATGAAACTAGACCACTTTCTAACACCATACACAAAAATAAACTCAAAATGTATTAAAATCTCAACGTAAGACCAGAAACTATAAAACTCCTAGAGGAGAACATAGGCAAAACACTCTCTGACATACATCACAGCAGGATCCTCTATGACCCACCTCCCAGAATATTGGAAATAAAATAAAAAATAAACAAATGGGACCTAATTAATCTTAAAATCTTCTGCACATCAAAGGAAACTGTTAGCAAGGTGAAAAGACAGCCTTCAGAATGGGAGAGCAAATGAAGCAACTGACAAACAACTAATCTCAAAAATATACAAGCAACTCCTACAGCTCAACTCCAGAAAAATAAACGACCCAATCAAAAAATGGGCCAAAGAACTAAATAGACATTTCTCCAAAGAAGACATACAGATGGATAACAAACACATGAAAAGATGCTCAACATCACTCATTATCAGAGAAATGCAAATCAAAATCACTATGAGGTACCATTTCACACCAGTCAGAATGGCTGCGATCCAAAAGTCTACAAGCAATAAATGCTGGAGAGGGTGTGGAGAAAAGGGAACCCTCTTACACTGTTGGTGGGAATGCAAACTAGTACAGCCACTATGGAGAACAGTGTGGAGATTCCTTAAAAAACTGGAAATAGAACTGCCTTATGATCCAGCAATCCCACTGCTGGGCATATACATTGAGGAAACCAGAAGGGAAAGAGACACGTGTACCCCAATGTTCATCGCAGCACTGTTTATAATAGCCAGGACATGGAAGCAACCTAGATGTCCATCAGCAGATGAATGGATAAGAAAGCTGTGGTACATATACACAATGGAGTATTACTCAGCCATTAAAAAGAATACATTTGAGTCAGTTCTAATGAGGTGGATGAAACTGGAGCCTATTATACAGAGTGAAGTAAGCCAGAAGGAAAAACATAAATACAGTATAATAACGCATATATATAGAATTTAGAAAGATGGTAACAATAACCCGGTGTACGAGACAGCAAAAGAGACACTGATGTATAGAAGAGTCTTATGGACTCTGTGGGAGAGGGAGAAGGTGGGAAGATTTGGGAGAATGACATTGAAACATGTAAAATATCATGTAAGAAACGAGTTGCCAGTCCAGGTTCGATGCACGATACTGGATGCTTGGGGCTAGTGCACTGGGACGACCCAGAGGGATGGTATGGGGAGGGAGGAGGGAGGAGGGTTCGGGATCGGGAGCACATGTATACCTGTGGTGGATTCATTTCAATATTTGGCAAAACTAATACAATTATGTAAAGTTTGGAAATAAAATAAAATTTTAAAAAATTAAAAAAAAAAAGAAAGAAAAGTAATCCAGATTGGAAAAGAAGTACAACTCTCACTGTTTGCAGATGACATGATCCTCTACGTAGAAAACCCTAAAGACAGCACCAGAAAATTAATAGAGCTAATCAATGAATATAGTAAATTTGAAGGATTTAAAATTAACACCCAGAAATTCCTTGCATTTCTATACACTAACAATGAGAAAACAGAAAGAGATTAAGGAAACAATTCATTAACAATTAACAATTCATTTCATTGCAATGAAAATAATAAAATACTTAGGAATAAATTTACCTAAAGAAACAAAAGATATATATATATATATATATATATATATATATATATATATATACAATTGTAAAACATTGATGAAACAAATCAAAAAGGACACAAATAGATGGAGAAATATACCATGTTCATGGATCAGAAGAATCAATATAGTAAAATGAGTATAATACCAAAACCAATCTATAGATTCAGTGTAATCCCTATCAAGCTAACAATGGTATTTTTCAGAGAACTAGAACAAATAATTCACAATTTGTATGGAAATACAAAAAAACCTTGAATAGACAAAGCTATCTTGAGAAAGAATGGAACTGGAGGAATCAACTTGCCTGACTTCAGACTATACTACAAAGCTACAGTCATCAAGAGAGCATGGTAGTGGCAAAAGATAGAAATACAGATCAATGGAACAAAATAGAAAGCCCAGAGATAAATCCATGCACCTATGGAAACCTTATCTTTGACAAAGGAGGCAAGAATATCCAATAGAGAAAAGACAATCTCTTCAACAAGTGGTGTTGGGATAACTTGTGAACCACTTATAAAAGAATGAAACTAGAGCACTCTCTAACACCATACACAAAAAGAAAATCAAAATGGATTAAAGACCTAAATGTAAGATGAGAAACTATAAAACACCTAGAGGAAAACATAGTCAAAACACTCTCTGACAAAAATCACAGCAGGATCCTCTATGACTCACCTCCCAGAGTAATGGAAATAAAAGCAAAAATAAACAAATGGGACCTAATTAAACATAAAAGCTTTTGCACAATGAAGGAAACTATAAGCAAGGTTAAAAGACAGCCTTCCGAATGGGAGAAAATAATAGCAAATGAAGAAACTGACAAATAATTAATCTCAAAAATATACAAGCAGCTCATGCAGCTCTATACCAGAAAAATAAATGACCCAATCAAAAAATGGGCCAAATAATTAAACAGATATTTCTCCAAAGAAGACATACAAATGGCTAACTAACACATGAAAAGATGTTCAACATCACTCATTATCAGAGAAATGCAAATAAAAACCACAAAAAGATACCATCCCATGCTGGTCAGAATGTCTGTTATCAAAAAGCCTACAAACAATAAATGCTGGAGAGAATGGGGAGAAAAGGGAATGCTCTTACACTGTTGCTGGGAATGCAAACTAGTACAGCCACTATGGAGAACAGTGTGGAGATTCCTTAACAAACTGGAAACAGAACTGCCATACAGCCCAAAAACGCCACTTCTGGGCATACACACTGAGGAAACCAGAATTGAAAGAGACACATGTACCCCAATGTTCATTGCAGCACTGTTTACAATAGCTGGGACATGGACACAACCTACATGTCCATCGGTTGATGAATGTATAAGAAAGCTGTGGTACATATATACAATGGAATATTACTCAGCTGTTTAAAAGAATGCATTTGAATCAGTTCTACTGAGGTGGATGAAATGGAAGCCTATTATACAGAGTGAAGTAAGTCAGAAAGAAAAACACCAATGCAGTCTATCAATGCATATATATGGAATTTAGAAAGATGGTAACAATGATCCTATATGTGAGACAGAAAAAGAGACACAGATGTGAAGAACAGACTTTTGGACTCTGTGGGAGAAGGTGAGGGTGAGATGATTTGAGAGAATAACATTTAAACCTGTATATTACCATATGTGAAATAGATTGACAGTCCAGGTTTGATGCATGAGACAGGGTGCTCAGGGCTGGTGTACTGGGATGACACTGAGGGATGGAAGGGAAGGAAGGTGGGAGTGGGTTTCAGGATGGAGGACACAAGTATACCCATGGCTTATTCATGTCAGTGTATTGCAAAAGCCACTACAATATTGTAAAGTAATTCAGATCAGATCAGTTGCTCAGTCGTGTCCAACTTTTTGCGACCCCATGGAAAGTAACTAGTCTCCAATTAAAATAGATAAATTAATTTAAAATATTTTAAGCTAAGTGAAAATAAAAATAAACATTAAATAAAATGTGTGGGAGGTCACCAAAGCAGTGCTTAAAGGGAGAATGATTGTATATATTAGTAAAAAAAGGAAAATTAAATCAATCATCTAAGATTTTACCTTAGGAGAACAGAAATAATGCAAATTAAGTCCAAAAAATCAGGAAAAAACCTATAGTAAAAATAAAAGTAGAAATCAGTGAAATTAAAGATAGGAAATCAATTGAGAAAATCAATAAAACCAAAATGTGGCTCTTTGAAAAATTCAATAAATTAAATAAACCTCTAACTAGACTAATCATTCACATCTATTACAATTGAAAAAATTCATAACACCAATAAAACCAAATGCTGGTGAGACTATGAAACAACAGAAACATTTATTACTATTGGGAATGTAAAATGGCATAGACACTTTGGTAGACAATTTGGTGATTTCCTGTAAAACTAAACATATTTTTACCATATGAACTCACAATTACCCTGCATTCCCAAAGGAACTGAAAAATTGTCTACACACAAAAATCTGCACATAGATATGTATAGAAGCTTTACTAATAATTGTCAAAACTTGAAAGCAGCCAAGGTGTCTTTCAGTAGATAAATGGGTGAATAAACTGTGGTACATCCAGACAGTAGAATATTATTTAGTGTTAAAAAAAAAAAAAAAAGCTATAGAGAGATGAGCTATCAAGCAATTAATTGACATTGAGGAAACTTAAATTCACAAGTGAATTAGTTAGTCTGAAAAAACCATCTACTCTATGATTCCAACTATATGCCATTCCAGAATAGGCAAAACTATGGAAAATTTTAGTTGTTGCCAGGCATTAGAGAAGAGAGAAGATGAACAGGCAGAGCACAGAGGATTCCTAAGGCAGTAAAAAAACACTGTACATAATATTATAATGATAGATACATGTCTTTATAAATTTGTCTAGACCCATAAAATGTACAATATCAAGAGTGAATACTAATGTAAAGTATAGACTTTGGGTGATAATTATGTATTAACGTAGATTCATTAATTGTAACATATGTACCACTCTGGTGGAGATGCTGATCAGGGAGGAAGCTATGCATGGGTAGGGAAGAGGGTTTATGAAACATTTTTGTTTTTCCTTCTCAAGTTTTGCAGTGAACCTAAAAAATGAAGCCTATTATATATATATATAATTTATATATATTTATATATATATTATATATATATATATATATATATATATATATATATATATATACACACACATATACATACATACCATGGTGTGTATGTGTAAATCCCTCCTGGGAGGGATTGTGGGCAGGAGGAAAAGGGGACGACAGAGGATGAGGTGGCTGGATGGCATCACTGGCTCAATGGACGTGAGTCTGAGTGAACTCTGGGAGTTGTCAGATGAATTATATATAATTCATCTGACACTGTGTATGTGTTAGAGTTTTGAACACAAGTAATATGAAGCATTACATTTGATAGGGACTGGAAGAAACACAACCTGGAATCAAGATTGCCGGGAGAAATATCAATAACCTCAGATATGCAGACGACACCACCTGTATGGCAGAAAGTGAAAAGGAACTCAAAAGCCTCTTGATGAAAGTGAAAGTGCAGAGTGAAAAAGTTGGCTTAAAGCTCAGTATTCAGAAAACAAAGATCATGGCATCCGGTCCCATCACTCCATGGCAAAAAGATGGGGAAACAGTGGAAACAGTGTCAGACTTTATTTTTTGGGGCTCCACAATCACTGCAGATGATGACTGCAGCCATGAAATTAAAAGATGCTTACTCCTTGGAAGGAAAGTTATAACCAACCTAGATAGCATATTCAAAAGCAGAGACATTACTTTGCAAACAAAGGTCTTTCTAGTTAAGGCTATGGTTTTTCTAGTGGTCATGTATGGATGTGAGAGTTGGTCTGTGAAGAAGGCTGAGCGCCGAAGAATTGATGCTTTTGAACTGTGGTGTTGGAGAAGACTCTTGAGAGTCCCTTGGACTTCAAGGAGATCCAATCAGTCCATTCTGAAGGAGATCAGCCCTGGGATTACTTTGGAAGGAGTGATGCTAAAGCTGAAACTCCAGTACTTTGGCCACCTCATGTGAAGAGTTGACTCATTGGAAAAGACTCTGATGCTGGGAGGGATTGGGGGCAGGAGGAAAAGGGGAGGACAGAGGATGAGATGGCTGGATGGCATCACTGGCTCAATGGACATGAGTCTGAGTGAACTCCGGGAGTTGGTGATGGACAGGGAGGCCTGGAGTGCTGTGATTCATGGGGTCGCAAAGAGTTGGACATGACTGGGTGACTAAACTGAGTCCTAAAGTAAACAGAGAAGTAGAAGAATTGAAGAAACCAATAAATGCAACAAAATATTATGACAGGAGTAGGGCTTGAAGTGTCCATCAAGTTCTACATAAATGCAAGGCAAGAAGAAATCAATTTTACAATCAAACATAGAGCTTAGATATTAACCTCAATGAAGTCCTATAAAATTAATTATACTGGGGAGGAGCAATGACCTAGTAGGTATGAGAAAGTGAACATTGTGATGAGGCTAGAGAATGGGTATAACTGAATAAGACAAGAGATGAAAGAAAAAACTGTGATTAGGGGACATTATTATTCAGATTTCTGTGTGACAGATTAGTTAGAAAAGTATCCTAAAATGATGTTGCTATTTAGTCTCTAAGTTAATTTCTGACTTTTTTGTGACACCATGGACTGTAGCCTGCTGGGGTCCACTGTCCATGGGTTCCCAGGCATGAATACCAGAGTGTGTTGCCATTTCCTTCTTCAAGGGATCTTCCCCACCTAGGGAAAGAACCTGTGTCTCCTGCATTGGCAGGCAGATTCTTTACCAGTGAGCCACCATGAAAGCCATCCTAAAACTATAGCTTGCCTATTAGCTTTAGATTTGATATATTCCTCTCAGTGAAATGTTTCACAGACACACTCAGTTTGTTGTTCAGTCACTCAGTCATGTCCAACTCTTTGCGATCCCATGGACTGGAGAATACCAGGCTTCCCTGTCCTTCACCCTCTCCTAGAGTTTGCTCAAACTCATGCCTATTGAGTCAGGAATGCCATCCAACCATCTTGTTCTCTGTCATTCCCTTCTCCTCCTGCCTCCTATCTTTCCCAGCATCAGGGTCTTTTCCAATTTGTCATAAATAGATCAATTGTCAAGAATGAAACTGTCCTGTTTTGAGCAAGGTAATGAACCTGCAACCCCATCCATTCTCCTTCTCAGTCCCAAAGACATTTCTTTTTTAGCCATCCTATAGTCACCATTGGAATACTAAAAGGGATGTTTCAAAAACCTCTTCTATTTATAGTAAGGACCCAATGAAAGCTTTTAAAGGGGGTTAGGGACAGTGTAAAACTAATCATAATCAGGCATCTGAATTAAGTGAAGATGGAGCAGCAGGCAAGCATATATACCAACGCTACTTTCCAAAGATTTCAAATGTTGCTTTGTTCTTCTCATCAGAGTACTTCAAATGACACAGAGGATTTGATGTGGCAGAGTCAGTTAATGTGACATTTCTTGTCACTTTGGATAGGCTTAACTGAATTCCCACTTATGAACTGACTTGATGCTCCCTGGGGCAAATATAGTTTCTAAGGATCATGTAAATATAATTAAACCACTATAAACTGACATTACACATTTAGGAAGTAAATATATAATACTTAACAGCACTGATCTACCTTGCCCTTGTTTGGACATATTCCTAGAGTTAAGGATGTGGGCAAAAACTCAAAAAGACTTGAAAAAAATATGAAGTGAAGTCTAAACTCAGGAGTGAGACTTGGGAGAGAATTATGGCATAAGTAACCTATGAAAATATTTTGGACACATTTTAAGAAAGGAGTATTAGAGATATTCTACAAGTAGGATTTTTTTAAATTCTTATAAGAGTTTTAACTACCTTTCTTTTCAATTACTATCTGTCATCATCTATTATGTGCCAGATATTGAGTGATGCTGCCATGACAATAAATGAGTATGTTCCTTCCTACCTTAGAACCTCTGCTTGAAATTCATTTCCTACAGACAGCTTTTGTCCTCAGCAAGCATATTTTCTCAGCCCTTATTTTCCTTATTATCATCAATATGTCAAGGAGTTCTGAATTTTGCTCACTAATTTCAAAACTAGACTTTAAGTAATCAGGTTGTCTAGCTTCCTAGCCATTGGATGTCTTGGAAAATACTTGCTGTATGAGAAGCATTAGGAAAGAGTTTCCAGCTGTGAAGATGAGCCAAACTCTATTTTTTATTTGTTAGTATAGCAGAAAATTCTCCAGTTCAGTAATAGCCACTGTCTTTCTTTCTCCTAATAAGTGTTAAGGTGGTTTATTTCCCACTGCAACTAAATGGAGCAAAAAGAGCCTTTTTGAGATCATTTCTGTTTTTTTTTTTTTTCTGTGTATTGAAATAATTACCACCATCTCTTAAATGGTGATCTTGCTCCTCTACTTTTTCTCAAGAAGCAAGCACTAATCCTAAAATGGTTTCCACTATTCCTGTTTCCATACCTTTGTTATTTAATTGGAAATCCTATTCAATAAATATCATATCCCACTTTTATCCCACTGACAGGACTTCCAGGATTTAGTTCATAATTTTGATATCACTGAGTTCCTTAAGGTTATATCTGATGATTCTATTATCTATTGTTGCATAACCCCTATCCCCAAACTAGTGGCTAAAAATGAAAACAGTCATTTATTTTTCTCAGAACTCTGCAGTTTTGGCCAAGGATCAGCAGAGATATCTCACTTCCTGCTCCACATAACATCACCTGAGGTGACTTTAAGATTAGGGGCTGAAATTATCTGACACCTTGCTCAGGTTCTAGAGGGTGATGCTGGCTGTCAGCTGGGACCTTATCTGGACCTATAAGCCAGAACATCTACACCTGGCTTCTAACAGCACAATGATTCAAATAAAAAGCTATCTCAAGTAAACCTTAAAACATTTATTAAGGACTAGACCCAATGATGGCAATAAGTCATTTCTCTTTTCTGTTGATCCAGCATTTACACAGTCCAGATGCCAGGGAAGAAATAAAAGGAGTAATAGAAAATTGTTGAATCTACGTGTTGCTGCTGCTGCTGCTGTTAAGTCGCTTCAGTCGTGTCTGACTCTGTGCTACCCCATAGACTGCAGCCCACCAGGCTCCACCATCCCAGGGATTCTCCAGGCAAGAACACTGGAGTGGGTTGCCATTTCCTTCTCCAATGTATGAAAGTGAAAGTGAAGTTGCTCAGTCGTGTCCAACTCTTAGCGACCCCATGGACTGCAGCCCACCAGGCTCCACTGTCCATGGGATTTTCCAGGCAAGAACACTGGTGTGGGTTGTCATTGAATCTATGCGTTACAGTTTCCCAACTCTTTTTTTCTAGTCACATATTATTTCTATTCCTCTCACATACATAATACCCTCATCTGAAAATACTCCCCCAAATTTTTAAGCCATTGCAGTATCAGTCTCAGGCTAGAGTTTCAGGACTTTTGTCATCTATACCTGATGCAGATGTGAATGCAATTCCTTCAGTACTGTCTCTTATTTAGCTCCTAAAGAAACATTTCCTTTTCATATGTTGATCTAATTAACCAAACAAGTTATCTGCTCCATACACACCCATCAGACAACAACATTCAAGAAGAGGAGGCATGCAGCATTCTCTGATCCATTGCAATTCTGAAATGAGTCAGGTGCATATTTCCATTTTCTGTGAATGATTCCTCTTGACTTTGCCCTTTGGACTTTTGGTTCTAACCTCAACTTATTTTCTTAGTTTGTTCATTTTCAATAAAATTATGTTTGCGAGTGATTCACCTTTTCTTCTCCATAATAAGTTCGGGATCCAGAGGTCTCTCATTTGTACTGTTTTTTGTTCATTTGTTGTTTCACATTTAGCCTAAGTTGGTTATGCTTCTGCTCGGACAGTTGATTTCTAAAATAAATAAACAAACACCAGCTTTGTGGTTTGTTTGTGAATCTTCACTATATTAAACAAAATATACAACCACAGATAACTTCAATATAGACTCTCTTTTAGATCACACTCACTGTGAAAGTATAGCTGAAAACCCTTAAACCCTACTGTCTAAGGAGAATATCCATGAGGCATATTCGTAGGATTTGTATAGTGTTTTTAACTGTAAGGTCTATGAGTCAATGCTTTAGATATTTCTGAAGCTTTAAAGAAGAGTTTCACAGTCATTCCCTAAGCTTCATATCTTCCTAAAAGTAGTACTTGGGTCTAATCCTTACTCTGAATTCTTTATTTTGAAAAAATTAAAAAAAAAAAAAAAAAACTGCTTGCCAGAGAGGTTGAGAATAACAATTGGTTTTATTCTCAAGCCCAGCAAGTCTTGGACCAGTTATATTTAAGCATTCTATTTTTGGCTTCTCTCTCCTATAGAATTTCATCATAAATTGCTGGAATAATGTAACTGGCCCTTTTAACATTCCATATATGGAAATGACCATATATCACAGAGTTAGCTAATTGGTTTTTTTTTTAAATTTTATTTTATTTTTAAACTTTACATAATTGTATTAGTTTTGCCAAATATCAAAATGAATCCACCACAGGTATACATGTGTTCCCCATCCTGAACCCTCCTCCCTCCTCCCTCCCCATACCATCCCTCTGGGTCATCCCAGTGCACTAGCCCCAAGCATTCAGTATCATGCATCGAACCTGGACTGGCATCTCGTTTCATACATGATATTTTACATGTTTCAATGCCATTCTCCCAAATCTTAGTCCACATTACTGGAGGAGACATATTTGCCAAACTTTCTTGCACGACATAACAATTATCCCTTCACTTCCATTTGCAATGATATTCCCTGGAACATGTTAGCCATTTGCTAAAAGGCTCCTCAATGCCCTTTTAGTTTCTACTCACCACCTAGTCCCAAGTTTTAAGTTGTTGTTATGGTAACAACCCAGTTCCAGATTTCAAAGTATGTTTGAGCTAACTATTACAGCAGTTCATGGAGTTGCAAAGAATCAGATGTGACTTACCAATTAAACAACAGCTAATACTGCTATGATTTTTCCAGTAGTCATGTATGGATGTGAGAGTTGAACTGTGAAGAAAGCTGAGTGCCGAACAATTGATGCTTTTGAACTGTGGTGTTGGAGAAGACTCTTGAGAGCTCCTTGGACTGCAAGGACATCCAACCAGTCCATTCTAAAGGAGATCAGTCCTGTGTGTTCTTTGGAAGGAATGATGCTGAAGCTGAAACTCCAATATTTAGCCACATCATGTGAAGAGTTGACTCATTGGAAAAGACTCTGATGCTGGGTGAGGGATTGGGGGCAGGAGGAAAAGGGGACGACAGAGGATGAGATGGCTGGATGGCATCACCGACTTGATGGACATGAGTTTGAGTGAACTCCAGGAGTTGGTGATGGACGGTGAGGCCTGACGTGTTGCGGTTCATGGGGTCACAAAGAGTCAGACAGGACTGAGCGACTGAACTGAATTGAACTGAATACTGCATGACAAGCCAAAATTAATGTGTAAAACCACAACCTATAGACCAGGAGCTGAAAAGTGCACATCAGGGATGACATCTCAACCTATGATATCTGAGGCCCTAACAATGAACACTGAAGTCTTGAAGTACCTCCTTAGCTGGGATGGGAATCATCTGAAACAATGCAGTTTAAAAAGATTTTCTACAAAGATGGAATTATTCTATATCTGAGTGGTTTAATATGGTAGCCACAAGCTACTTGTAACTATTTATTAATTAATAAATTTAAATTAAATTAAATAGAAAAACAATTAATTTTAATAGCCAACTATGCCTCAATCAGTTCTGTCACTCAGTCGTGTCTGACTCTGCGACACCATGGACTGCAACATGCCAGGCTTCCCTGTCCATCACCAACTCTTGGTACTTGCTCAAATTCATGTCCATCCAGTCATTGATGCCATCCAACCATCTCACCCTCTGACATTTCTGTCTCCTCCTGCCTTCAATCTTTCCTAGCATCAGGGTCTTTTCCAATGAGTCAGTTCTTTGCATCATGTGGCTGAAGTATTGGAATTTCAGCTTCAGCATCAGTCCTTCCAATGAATATTCAGGACTGATCTTTAGGATTGACTGGTTTGATCTCTTTGCAATTCAAGTTTCTATCAGTAGTCTTCTCCAACACTACAGTTCTTCAGCATTCAGCTTTCTTTATGGTCCAAATCTCACATCCATACATGACTACTAGAAAAATCATAGCTTTGACTAGAAGGACCTTTGTCAGCAAAGTAATGTCTCTGCTTTTTAATATGATGTCTAGATTGGTCATAGCTTTTTCTTCCAAAGAGCAAACATTTTTTAATGTCACGGCTGCAGTCACCATCTGCAGTGATTTTGGAGCCCAAGAAAATAAAATCTGCCACTGTTTCCATTGTTTCCCCACCTATTTGCCATGAACTGATGGGACCAAATGCCATGATTTTCATTTTTTGAATACGGAGTTTTAAGACAGCTTTTTCATTCTCCTATTTCAGTTTCATCAAGGGGCTCTTCAGTTCTTCACTTTCTGACATAAGGGTGTTGTCATCTGCCTATCTGAAGTTATTGATATTTCTCCCAGCAATCTTGATTCCAGCTTGTGCTTCATCCAGCCCAGCATTTTGCATAATGTACTCTGCATATAAGTTAAATAAACAGAGTAACAATATACATCCTTGATTTATTCCTTTCCCACTTTGAAACCAGTCCATCTTTCTAAATCTGGGTTTAACTGTTGCTTCCTGACCTGAATACAGATTTCTCAGGAGGCAGGTAAGGTGGTCTGTGGTTATAATATTGGACACCACAAATCTGAAAACTTGCTCATCAATACATGTGTGAATTGACAATTCTCTTCTGGCACAGAGAACAGTGATCTACACTGTTAGTGAGGCTATATGTGGCCTCACTCTGTGCTCTCTCTGCTTCATAGCAGTGAGTAGGTTCCAGAAGCAAGCATCCCCAAAACACTGGATCAACTTTTATCACTTTGCCTCAGAAATAACATAGCATCAAATCTTCCTTACAGATAGATTCAAAGGTAAGGAACATAGATGCCACTTCAACATCATGTTTTCAGTAGGAAATTTATGATGGAAGATCTTTTTGTGGTCATCTTGGAAATAAAATCTGCCATACCAGTCATCCACCAAGTGGGAGGAGGTATATCTTTTTCACTCTGAGACAGATACAGTGCACTAAGTCGTGTCCGACTCTTGTGACCCCATGGGCTATAGCCTGCCAGGCTCCTCTGTCTATGGGATTCTCCAGACAAGAATACTGGAGTGGGTTGCCATTTTCTTCTCCTTCTCTACCTTCCTAAATTCTAGATTTCTGGTTGCAGTTAATTCATCTCTCCTGGGTTATTTTTTCAACTTTGAGAAACCTGGAACTCAATAGTTTTGCTCAAAAGAAATTACATAAAACTCTTTTCATGGTAGTAAGAAAGCTTTTATTTATTTTGGGCTAATAATATATTTCAGCACTTCAGAATAGAACAAACAGCAAATGATTAAGCATGCATAGTTCCCCAGAGCTTTCCATCCCCTCATAAAGGTGCTCTTCAATCAAGGGGCTTCACATCAGGTGCAGGATAGGGTCAGGAGAGCACTGTATATCTTCAGAAGCTACCTTTCCTCTCTAAACAAACAAAAGATTATATTATTATTTAATTAATTTGTTTATTTTAATTGGAGGATAATTACAATGTTGTGATGGTTTTTGCCGTACATCAGTATGAATCCATAGGTATACATGTGCTTCCCAGGTGACACTAATGGTAAAGAACCCAACTGCCAATTCAGGAGACATAAGAGATACAGGGTTTGATCCCTGGTGGGGAATTTCCCTGGAGGAGGGCACTGGCAACCCACTCCAATTTTCTTGCCTGGAGAGTCCTATGGACAGAGGAGCTTGGTGGGCTACAGTCCATGGGGTCGCAAAGAGTTGAACCCCACTGAAGTGACTTAGCACACATGTATGCATACATGTGTCCCCTCCATCCTGAAACCCTTTCCCATTTCCCTCCCCACTGTATCCCTCCAGGTTGTCACACCAGCTTTGGGTGCCCTGCATCATACATCAAACTTACACTATCCATCTATATTACATATGGTAATGTATATGTTTCAATGCTATCCTTAAGTGCAGGTCAGCAAAGTAGACAGAGACATAAAGAAAATAATGTACTATTAACGGGTTAACTTAAAAAAAAATTATCTACCATACTGTCGAAAAATACCCAGGTTCTTGGCATTGAACTATTAATAATACCAAATAGCCTAAAAAAATCACAAACATAAGGGTTTACAAACAGTAGAAGATCTTCCAAAAGGGTGATCTGACCAGCCTACCACTATATTACAAAATGTGTTATTTTGTGGCCTGGTGATACTTACCTAGAGCCTAAGAATCAAAATACCTCCCTTCCTGTAAATCCTTTTCTAACAACTTCAGGTGATTTCATCTCTTCTGATATACTCTGTAGTACACCAAAGAACAGAGTTCATACCCACATTATATCACATGTATTACACAATGTGGCATAATTATATCTTTATATATGACTTCCTAATTGACAGTGAAGTCTAAAGGGAAAGAGATAGCATCATGTATAATTTAATTCACAGAAGCTATATGCCATGGGTAAAGTAGAAGCAAAATAACTTTTGAATGAGCTGGCTGTATTAAGGAATTAAAAATGCATGTTCATAGCAGAAATGAAAATACTATTAATAATTGTGTTGATATTATTTTTCCTGATATATAGAAATATACAGTCATTACTTGAGTTAAATTTTCAGGTAGTGTCTTTAGAGAAATCCTGTAAAGTTATGAACCTTTTTAAGCAGTGATCAGAAACTCACAACTTACATTAAAATAGTCGTGTGAGGTGATTTCACATGGGCTGCAAATAATTTGCAAGCTTTTATGTATAGAATAAAAAAAAACTATGATTAAGTTAATTAGGACTTAGATATCAGGGTGAGTTATAAAAGTTTTTTTTTATAAGCTTGAGGCAATAGCTCTGTATTTATTGGATATACTAGTATATAAACATATGCATAATGGTAGTGGTATTTTTAGATAAATATAGAAAAATACATACTTTTTTAATGTATTTATTCATTTATTTTTGGTTGTGCTAGGTCTTTGTTTCTCCATGGGTTTTTCTCTAGTTGCAATGAACAGGGGCTACTCTCTAGTTGCAGTGCTTGGACTTCTAATTGTTGTGGTTTCTCTTGTTGCAGGGCACAAGCTCTGGAGTGCGTGTGTTTCCACAGTTGTGTCATATGGGCTCAGTAGTTGCAGCTCTTGGACTTTAGAGCATAGGCTCAATAGTTGCTTTGCAGCATGTGAAAACTTCCTGGACCAGGGATTGAACCCAGGTCTCCTGAAATGTCAGGTGGATTACTTACCACTGAGCCACCAAAGAAGTCCCCAAATAAACTCTTAATGATGCAGTCATTCAATGTATTCTTTTGTGATCCATGAACTGAATTTGCCTATAATATGGAAAAGGCATGACACAATATTGCAAAATTTTTCAGCTTTCCCAGTTTTAATTAGCTTTGATTTTTCTTAAAAGTTAGAAATAAAAGTAGGAATCTAGATCTTTATTTCAAAATGTGTATGTATGTACCTATGTATGTATGTATTTATTTAAATATTAAGTTAATCTCAGTTTCCTCAGTCAGTTCTATATAGTTCTGCATTAAAGAAATTACCCTGATAGATATTGATTTTAGGCCATTAAAAATTAACTTTTTTATTGAGGATGTAAAGTTGAATTGTTTTCTTTTTGTTTTTCTTGTCATGCCATAAAGCCTGTGAGCTCTTAGTTCATCAATCTGTGATCAAACCGATACCTTTGGCAGTGAATACAGAGAATCCTGATAACTGGACTGCCAGGGAATTCCCAAAGCTCAGTTGTTTTTAATATATACATTTCTAGGCCAAAATATCATAAATCAATTATCTTTGGGAACTAGGTACCACTAAGAGAGAAGAATAATTAAGTGAAGATCTTTAATGAACTACTCAAATAATTTTAGATCATTTTAAAATTAATGACAAGATAGTGGATTTTGGCCCATAGGTCATCAGTTTATGCCTCCTTTTCTGGTCTTAAAATTTCATTTTTTTAAAGAAATAGTGTCCATATGCATATATTTTGGTGTGTGCTTATACATTTATTGTTGTTTAGTCAGTAAGTCGTGTCTGATTCTTTTGCAAACCATGGACTGTAACCCACCAGACTCTGCTATCTATTGGATTTCCCAGGCAAGAATACTGAAGTGGGTTTCCATTTCCTTCTCCACGAGATCTTCATGACACAGAGATCATACTTGCATCTCCTGAATTGACAGGCATATTCTTTACCACTGAGCCACCAGGGAAGCCAACTTACACATATCTTCAATTATCCTTGATTAATCATTGAATTATCATGTGATAATTCCCAGTATTCACTCCTAACATCAAAAATTAGATATACTCCAATAACTATTTTTAATTTTTAAGTTATTTTTATAATTAATGCATAATTACATTTTAAAATTAAATAGCACCATGATATTTAAAATGAAAAATCAACCACATCCACTCCTTCATATCCCTTATTCTTATTTCTGCTTTTAATTTGATTTTCTTCTGAAAATTACTAACATATTTCAAAATAAGTGTATATTAATATTGGCTTTCTATCTTTGTTATTATATTGATTCCTAATAAGAAAGGTGAGATAAACATCAGCCTGCCCTCCCTTATAATTTTTTCCTGTACTATGTCTGTAGTATAAACTCATCACATATTTTCTAAATAAATATTTAACATTTGCCTCAATAGAATTAGAAAATATTTTTATAACTTGTATAACATTTCCATTTTATTGTTAATAATTGTAGTTTTGTTTAGTTGTATATGTACCATGGCTTTACTTCTAGCACATTAAAGCAGCAAAATTAACATTTAACTCTTATTCTCTCTCTCTTTCTCTCTTCTTTTAAGAAGTGCTATCTGGGGATCTGAGTTCTGCTCCAATTCGTGTTTTATAGAATTCCTTTTATCAAGATTTTTCTGCTTTTTAGGAATCCATGTTTTCTGGATTTCCTGTAGTTTCCTACAATCTTGCTTTACTCTTTTTTTTCTTTTACTCCCCAGATTTGAAACTTATATTTTTCATTATTTTCCTGAATAAGTCAGCATGGGAAGTAGAATTTTCTTTTTTTTTTTTTTTCTGGTAACATTCTTGTTTACTTTTTTCTATTCTCACCTTCCAATGATATAAGTTCTTAGACTGATTGACAATATTGGTATATAATTAAAGTTGAAAGTCATTTTGCGTTAGCATTTTCTTTTCTTGTCAAGTTTGTTGATTTATTAGAGTTTTGTTTGTTGGTTGTTTTTAATTGCTATTTGTTTCTTTAGTTTGTTATTTGATGATTTTCTTGTCATTTGTTTCTTCTTTGTTATTTTTATAGATTATTGTCATTTTTTAATTATATTTTATAAAGCATCTTGGGTATCAAATTAGTACTCTTTCTTCTTGATGATATTATTTATATTATTCTTTTTCTTCTACAGTTCCTATTATAATACTACTTCTATTTAATTTTATTATGTTTTTGTTTGTGATGTTGTTTTTGCATTTTAATTTTCTTACTAAAAGCTCTGCAAACTGGTAGAGACAGCATTTCAACTTGGAATTTTGTAAATCTTAAAACTAAAATAAATTCTCCAGTCTTTTATCTGGATCCATAATTCTGGTTGTCAGTGCTCCTGCAGCTTATTGTAGAAGAGAATTAGAGACAAGAAAGTATCTAAATAGTCAATATATAAACATTCACTTAGCCTTCTGTTTCAAGATCAGTAGCTCACTCATATTTCCTGTTGTATGTGGTATAGAATACAGAGAATTTCTGTTACAGAATAGAAGAATCCAATGCTCTGCTTTTCTTGGGACAGTGAAGAAACAATTACTCACTACAAACTTTGGAGAAGAGAATCCCACTGTCTAACTCCTTTCTAAAATTTAGTTCTAAAAGGAGCCTCTTGTAAAAAGCACCACTATGACTATTCAGTTCAGTTCAGTTCAGTTCAGTAGCTCAGTCGTGCCCGACTCTTTGTGACCCCATGAATCGCAGCACACTAGGCCTCCCAGTCCATCACCAACTCCCGGAGTTCACTCAGAATCACGTCCATCGAGTCAGTGATGCCATCCAGCCATCTCATCCTCTGTCATCCCCTTTTCCTCCTGCCCCCAGTCCCTCCCAGCATCAGAGTCTTTTCCAATGAGTCAACTCTTCGCATGAGGTGGCCAAAGTACTGGAGTTTCAGCTTTAGCATCACTCCTTCCAAAGAAATCCCAGGGCTGATCTTCTTCAGAATGGACTGGTTGGATCTCCTTGCAGTCCAAGGGACTCTCAAGAGTCTTCTCCAACACCATAGTTCAAAAGCATCAATTCTTTGGTGCTCAGCTTTCTTCACAGTCCAACTCTCACATCCATACATGACCACTGGAAAAACCATAGCCTTGACTAGACAGACCTTTGTTTGCAAAGTAATGTCTCTGCTTTTGAATATGCTATCTAGGTTGGTCATAATTTTTCTTTTTTTCTTATTCTTATTCTTCTTATTATTATTTTACTTTAAAATATTGTATTGGTTTTGCCATACATCCACAGGCATCTGCCACGGATGTACACGTGTTCCCAATCCTGAACCCCCCCTCCCACCTCCTTCTCCGTACCATCCCTCTGAGTCATCCCAGTGCACCAGTCCCAAGCTTTCTGTATCCTGCATCGAATCTGGACTGGTGATTCGTTTCTTATATGATATTATACGTGTTTTAATGTTGTTCTCTCAAATCATCCTCCCCTCCCTCTCCCACAGAGTCCAAAAGATTGTTCTATACATCTGTGTTTCTTTTGCTGTCTCGCATACAGGGTTGTCATTACCATCTTTCCAAATTCCATATATGTGCGTTAATATACTGTATGTTTCCTTGGTGTGTATGCCCAGCAGTGGGATTGCTGGGTCGTATGGCAGTTCTATTTCCAGTTTTTTAAGGAATCTCCACACTGTTCTCCATAGTGGCTAGTTTGCATTCCCACCAACAGTGTAAGAGGGTTCCCTTTTCTCACACCCTCTCCAGCATTTATTGCTTGTAGACTTTTGGACTGCAGCCATTCTGACTGGAGTGAAATGGTACCTCATTGTGGTTTTGATTAGCATTTCTCTGGTAATGAGTGATGTTGAGCACCTTTTCATGTGTTTGTTAGTCATCTGTATGTCTTCTTAGGAGAAATGTCTATTTAGTTCTTTGGCCCATTTTTTGATTGGGTTGTTTATTTTTCTGGAATTGACGTGTAGGAGTTGCTTGTATATTTTTGAGATTAGTTATTTGTCAGTTGCTTCATTTTGTATTATTTTCTCCCATTCTGAAGGCTGTCTTTTCACCTTGCTTATAGTTTCTTTTGTGGTGCAGAAGCTTTTAATTTTAATTAGATCCCATTTGTTTATTTTTGCTTTTATTTCCAATATTCTGGGAGGTGGGTCATAGAGGATCCTGCTGTGATGTATGTCAGAGAGTGTTTTGCCTATGTTCTCCTCTAGGAGTTTTATAGTTTCTGGTCTTACGTTGAGATCTTTAATCCATTTTGAGTTTATTTTTGTATATGGTGTTAGAAAGTGTTCTAGTTTCATTGTTTTACAAGTGGTTGACCAGTTTTCCTAGCACCACTTGTTAAAGAGATTGTCTTTTTCCATTGTATATTCTTGCCTCCTTTGCCAAAGATAAGGTGTCCATATGTGTGTGGATTTATCTCTGGGCTTTCTATTTTGTTCCATTGATCTATATTTCTGTCTTTGTGCCAGTACCATACTGTCTTGATGACTGTGGCTTTGTAGTAGAGCTTGAAGTCAGATAGGTTGATTCCTCCAGTTCCATTCTTCTTTCTCAAGATTGCTTTGATGATTCGAGGTCTTTTGTATTTCCATACAAATTGTGAAATTATTTGTTCTAGCTCTGTGAAAAATACTGTTGTTAGCTTGATAGGGATTGCATTGAATGTATAGATTGCTTTGGGTAGTATACTCATTTTTACTATATTGATTCTTCCAATCCATGAACATCATATATTTCTCCATCTATTAGTGTCCTCTTTGATTTCTTTCATCAGTGTTTTATAGTTTGCTATATATAGGTCTTTCATTTCTTTAGGTAGATATATTCCTAAGTATTTTATTCTTTCCGTTGCAATGGTGAATGGAATTGTTTTCTTAATTTCTCTTTCTATTTTCTCATTATTGGTGTATAGGAATGCAAGGGATTTGTGTGTGTTGATTTTACATCCTGCAACTTTACTATATTCATTGATTAGCTCTATAACTTTTCTTCCAAGGAGCAAGTGTCTTTTAATTTCATGGCTGCAGTCACCATCTGCAGTGATTTTGTGTATGTCTTCTCAATTCCTTAACCTTTATAAAGCTCTATAGTGCAAAATTAATTTTTGGAGCTTTTATATCAATTATCAGTGGCTCCCAGGTGACTCAGTGATAAAGAATCTTCCTGCCAAGGAGGAGATTTAAGTTCAGTTCCTGAGTCAGGAAGAGCCCCTGGAGAAGTAAATGGCAATGCACTCCAGAGTTTTTGCCTGAGAATCCCGTGGACTGAGGAGCCTAGAAGGCTGTTGTTCATGGGGTTGCAAAAGAGTCAGACACAATTTAATGACTAAACAACAAGAACAGTAGTGCAAAATTAGTTTTCAAAAGTTCTATGTCAGTCATCAGTACATCATTTCCTGTACATCATTCACTTTTTGTTGAAATATTTTATTTTACCTTGTTGGTGTTACTTAATTATTTGGTCTAGAGGGTTGAAGAATTATGACATTAATTCTCAACCTACCATTCATAGATTTGGCAAGAATTAGTGATAACTATGATTATTTGCTATTTTTTTTAAAGTTTATATAATAAGTAGCTTTTTAACCAACTTTTTTAACCAAGAAAATGAGATTCCATTATTATCTTAATTAACCAATAAAACAATTCCCAACTTCATATTTTCGTTCCTCAACCATAAAAAAATATATATAAGAAAGGAAAGTCATGGAAAATAATGTGAATTTCTAAATAAAACCTCTCAATACAAAAGAAATAAACAATAAGCCACAATCTCACAGTATATGATCATACAATTCAATGAATAATTAACAAATCTTTTTTAGGCCTTTTAGTACCTAGAGAGACAGTGATAAATCAGGTAAAAGCTATCCCTGTCCTCACTGGTAGTCTCCCAGGGAAGAGAGACCTGTGTATGTAAATGCATGCATGATGAAAGTAACAAGATGCTAAGTATATGATGTTATGGCAAAGCAAAAATAACTAACTATTGGGAAAGACAACTTGAAATGCTATTCAGGTTGATATTTTTATACACGAAACATGTTAAACTCTCCACCATTTGAACTTAAAAATTTTATATAGCCATATTGTAAATTGAGTCTAGAATAATGCATAAAAATGAATAACTTTTATCTAGGAGAAATTTTACAAGAAGTGAGAAAAGAACTCTGAATATTGATGAAAGATTGAAGACAGTGGTTTTTGTTGCCATAAACATGAAGATAGAGAAATATATTGAACATAAAATTAATCTGTTATGTCCCATGGATGATTTTACCAGCGGTAGTCAGATTTATACCACTGACCCTCTATCATCAACCAGGGCATAGCTTTCCCATTCCCCCCCCCCAGATTACAACTCCTAGACTCCACTACTAGAAAGTGGTGCAAGAAAGAAAGCTTATATCATGATACTTGGATGATGGGTCCAAGGAAAGACTAATACTAAAATCTATGTTCTTCAATATGTGGTACAGTGGAAACAAGGTTTCTCAAAGTAAATAATAATAACATTAATGATGGTAATAGTAATAATGGCAAAACATTTGAAGAATTTTTGACAACTTTCCCAAAAACGTTAGCTATGGCTTTTATGAAAAAAAAAAAAAGAAAGAAACACATAAAAAGGTAAATAAATAAATGATGAAATGACAGCAGAAATGTGGAAAGAAATGGAGGACAACAGAATTATGTTGTTAAAAAGAAACCTCAGAAAGAAAAAGCTGTCATAGGTCATAAAATTTACCAATCCGTTGGGAAGTTTGAGAAAATTTTAAGTGAAAAAACATAAAACCTAAGAAAAATTTGTATGGTAAAGAACAGAACTTAAAATAACAGTAAAATGCTTTTTTAATTTCTTAATTGAAGCTACTTTTTTCTTAATGAAAAATAGCTTTCAGTCTCCAAGTCCAAAGAGGTCACCAAGTTTCAAGCAATGCTTTGAATCTTAAGGTTAAGTCAAAGTTAGTTTTAAGGTTAAACAAAAGTTCTGTCAAGCATTGTAGCAGCAAAACAGATCATGGAAAAAGATCAGACTACTTAGAATTCTTGAAACAATTATGGCCAATATTATGCATAACTTATTACATTATTTCTACTCTCTTAAGTACTTTAGGAATATCAATTCAAATATTAAGAAATAGTTGCACAAACTATAAAGCTGATACCCCTATTAACCTCATGTAGAAATTTAACATAAAGAGATACTAAGTGACTTGGTCATGTAAAACAAATATCTGGTCAACTTAAGATTCAAACCCATCATTTTTTCAAAAGTATGTGCACCTAACAAAAATGCTGTACTCTCAGAGTCAAGTGCCAACAGTAAAATGAGCAAAAAAATATCCAGTGCACAGTAAAGAGAACGGAGAGATTATTGTGATTCAAATTCTCTCTCTCTAACTAAGCCACCATATAGGCAAATTATGAAAGCCTTAGAAAAATAATATTTTCCTGCAAGAATGGAGATTGAAGATGCACTCTTGAGTAAAAATAAATTAAAATTAAGAAATCAATTTTTTGAAAGTATGGCAAAACCAATACAATATTGTAAAGTAAAAAAATAAATAAATAAAAATAAAATAATAAAATAAAAAATATTTTGAAAATAATGGCATAATAATATTGGAAAGGACATTGCAAAAATACTGCTGTAAATATGGTTTACATACTTACATGTAAATTTAATTTTGTTGAGAAATATAATTTGCATGTTGAATCATAATAATTATTTACAAGCAGTATCTCTAACTTTCAAACAAATTAATAAGCATTATAAAGTGGAGGAGCATACCAAGGGTTGTAAAATGCATTACATTTTTCACTGTGGAAGAAGGATTCAATTTGTTTTTATTTTTGTAACTATTTTTATAGAAATATGCACTTACCTATGCATCTGATAAAATTATAAGTAACTGATTTTATAATGAAAATATGATTTTAATCTTTCAAAATTTGAGGAAGGAAAAATATTGTATATTTAAACAGCAAATAACCAGAAAGTACAGTAACATACAGCAATATAACTATAATAAATTCAGAAGCAACAGACATGAAAATAAATATAATTATGTCAGACTCTTTGATCAAAGGTGAAGACTTTAAGACTACGGTAATGATTTCACAAAGCTCTCTTAGTTTGCAAGAAACAGACATATATAAAATTATTAAAAATGCCTAAAATTTCCTCAAGAAATAGTAGGAGAATATAGAATAAAAAAGGAGAGGAGTGCTGATATTAGGAAGATGAAAATTCAAAGTAAACAGCTTAATATTATCAATCACCATATACATAAAGAAATATCAATTCAAAGATGTCAGTGACTCAGACTAGACATTAAGCTTAAAAAGTATCAAACTGTACACCCATGGCTGATTCATATCAATGTACGTCAAAAGCCACTACAATATTGTAAAGTAGTTGGCCTCCAATTAAAATAAATTAATAAAAAAAAGTAACAAACTAGATCTGCAATTTTCTTATGGTAATAAAAAGGGGTAGATTGTTGTTGGCAATGTTTAGACAAAAAAATATCTAAAAGGAAGGTTTTTAGCTACAAAGAATAATAAAACCAAGTAAATAATTGCTTTAGTTCAACAAAGTTTGACATAGTTGATCTTGCATGTTTATGATAAAACATATGTAAATCTAAACAGCTATATAAACTGAAGAAAACTTAACTTGTTGATTTTAGTCTCAGATACAAGTAACTGCTTTGTTCAGGAAAGCAAAGTAATGAGAAAGATATATTTTTTCAAACTTTGCTGATATGAAAGAGGAAGATGTCAAAGAAAATTAATTGGATAGAGAGGTTATAGAACATTTTTATAACTATGCTATGCTATAAGTGTCAATGTAAGAAGACTTATTTTGATAAATGTTATTTATTTTGTGGTACACCTGGTAATTTTCTGATAATTTTCATACATATTTTAAATAGAGTTGGATTTAGCAATTCTGAATTTCATAATGCTATATCTTGCTTACTCAGCTTTCTGCTTGAATCGTTGGGTATTGACTCCTTCCTTTTAAGAATATCTATGCTCATGAAAATACTGTCATGGTTTCTTTAACATAGACTTGATAAAATGAAAACCTTACTTGTTTTTACTAGCACTTATCAGTGATATTTTCACTTCTCCCTAGTACATTCTAGAAATATAGGAGTTATTTTTTTTATTGTCACAATAATTTTTGATTGTCACAATAATTACTGGATATTACTAGCTGTATCAGAAAAAAATAATTAATGAACATCCCATAAAACTTTAAATATACTAACAATTATTCATGTTGATGATAAATAGGTTAATAATTATTGAAGCCTAGAATATCACCCTGCTTTGAATGTAAATGCAAATTGTTTTGCTATGATTTTATTATACACTCTAACGATCAGGAATGAAACCATATAAATTGAGGGAAAACTCTGTTCCATTTGGAACATTGCTATATTAGGTAATGATTTCAGAAAATTAAACCAGTAGTATCAACATAGCACACTTTTTGAGATGCCAACGAGATAAATGTCAATAACCTCAGAAATTCAAATGACACCACCTTAATGCAGAAAGGGAAGAGTAACTAAAGGACCTACTGATGAAGGTGAAAGACGACAGTGAAAAAGCTGATTTAAAACTCAATATTCAAAAAACTAAGATAACAACATCTGGTCCCATCATTTCATAGAAAATAGGAAAAAATGGAAACAGTGACAGACTTTATTTTCTTGGGGTCCAAAATCCTAGGAGGTGGTGACTGCAGCCATGATATTAAAAGACAGTTTCCCCTTGGGGGGGGGAAATTATGACAAACCTAGACAATGTATTAAAAAGCAGAGACATTACTTTGCCAACAAAGGTCTGTCTAGTCAAAGCTGTGGTTTTTCCAGTAGTCAAGTACAGATGAGAGTTGGACTGTAAAGAAGGCTAAGTGCTGAAGAATTGATGCTTTTGAACTGTGGTGTTGGAGAAGACTCTTGAGAGTCCCTTGAACAAGAAGGAGATCAAACCAGTCAATCCTAAAGGAAATCAACCCTGAATACTCATTGGAAGGACTGATGCTGAAGCTGAAACTCCAATAAGCTGGCCACCTGATGCAAAGAGCTGACTCATTGCAAAACACCCTGACACTGGGAAAATTGAGGGCAGGAGGAGAAGCGGGCAACAGGATGAGATCTTTGGATGGCATCACCGACTCAATGAACATGAATTTGAGCAAGCTCTGGAAGACAGTAAAGGAAATGGAAGCCTGGTGTGCTGCATCCATAATGTTGCAGAGTTGGACATGTCTGATTGACTGAACAAAAAATATAACACATCTGTATAATTTTCTATCTGAAGCTATTTCATCCAAGTTGTTTCTTTTAAACTTGGGTTTTATGAAAGTACATGCCTCTGATGACTTCATGGAAATCAGATTTTCATATTCTTTTATTATATGTTAACTTTGAAATCTTATATTATTTTACCAAAAGAGTTTAGCTTTTAAATTCTGTACCTAGTTCTTTTACCTCTGTAAAGTAGGTTTGACAGAGACCATTTGTTTAACTATAATATCCTTTCTTACCTTCCTTTAGCAATAGAAAATTGTTAACCAGGGTAGAGTACTGTCTACTTAGGCAGAAATTACATTACACAGAATTCATTGCATTTTTGTGTCTCTTTGTAAGTTTTTGCCAATGAGAAATGAGTGGGATATACAAGAGAAACATCAAGCTTTGATCTTTAAGGTTTGAGGTGTTTGTGTTTCAGGAATTTGGTTCTAATGATGGCAAATTAGTACCAGTCATGTCCTCATACATATGAAGACAAAAAACCATACAGAGGTTGAAAAGCAAGATAGAATATAGTAGGGCTGCCTACCAGAACCAGATCATCTGTCTACCTCAGAGTTGTCACCTAAGTGGCAAATACACTCCCATCTTTTTAAATGTACTTTATTTGGCATTCTCTTTATTATACAAACTTAGCATGTAACATAAATATGCCAACATTATCAAATAGTTGTCATTAAAAGTCAGTCTGATGGTGTTGAGAAGCAACGTTTGAAATTGCTGAATATGTATATTGAATTGAGAGATATGTACATTTTATTATACATGTTAATAGTTGTGCTATGGTGTGCTTAGTCACTCAGTCATTTCTCTTTGTGACCACATGTACTGTAGCCTGCCAGGCTTCTCTGTCCATAGGGATTTCCCAGGCAAGAATACTGGAGTGGGTTGCCATGCCCTCCTCCAGGGGATCTCTCCAACCCAGGGATCAAACTCAGGTCTCCTGAATTGCAAGTGGATTCTGTACCGTCTGAGCCACCAGGGAAACCCTTTCTGGTATGTGTGTGTGCTCAGTTGCTCAGTCATGTCAGATTCTTTGTGACCCCATGGACTGTAGCCTGCCAGCCTTCTCTGTCCATGGGATTTCCCAGGTAAGAATACTGGTGTGAGTTGTCATTCCCTTCTCCATGGGATCTTTCTGAACCAGGGATGGATCCCATGTCTTCTGCACTGGCAGGCAGATTCTTTAACACTGAGCCACCAAGGAAGTTTAAGGATCAGGAAATCCTGAATTTGAATTTGATCTGCCCACAGATGTTCCTCTTCTCTAAAGTGGGAATGTAGCAGGCACTTATTCATCCCTTTATCTGACAAACAATAATTTGAGACACAGCTTCACCTGGGGAAGTTATTCAAACTCCATTCATAGTAATGATGGCTAATTTAATAAATATTAACTACAGTGGCTACTGTGTGCCAGGTGTACACAGTAGTATGCAAGAACCATAAGAGATCTCTGATGCAATTTACAATTCAGTGTTAGAGACAGGATTAAGTGAGAAATGCCCAATACCTGTAATATGTTAAAAATTCAACAAATGTTTATTTTCTCATAGGACTTTCATACATTTTGCAGGGTGTTACTAATCTGTCTGCAATGCGGGAGATCCGGGTTCAATTCCTGGGTTGGGAAGATCCCCCGGAGGATAGCATGGCAACACACTCCAGTATTCTTGTCTGGAGAATCTCATGGACATAGGATACAGACAGACTACAGGCAATGGGGTCACAAAGAGTTGGACACAACTGAGCAATTAACACTTTAACTGCTAAGTAAAGATTGTCATATGCTTGGCACACAATAATTCCTCAGACATGATACCTATGATGTTGTTGCCAGGTCTGCTCAGCATTTGCAAGGCCTTGGGTAATGGAGTTTAGCACAGGAAACCAAATTCATCAGTACAACAAATAACTAATATTTACTGAGCAAAAAGGGGGCAACAGAGATATTTGGAGAGCATCACTGACTCAATGGACATGAGTTTGAGCAAGCTCCTGGAGATGGTGAAGGACAGGGAAGCCTGGCATGCTGAAGTCAATGGAGTCACAAAGAGTTGGACATAACAGAGCAACTGAGCAACAACAAATTGCTTCATGATCACATCTATGATAAGCACTTTGCATAAATTGTCTTCCCTACCTCAGTAAGTGGTGACCCCGTTCCTCAAGTTAAACACTTTGGAATATCATCTTTGATCTCTCTCTCATGTCGGATCCCAGTTCCCTGACAATCAAAATTGAATCCATGCCACCTGCTGTGCAAGCGTAGTGTCTTCACCACTGGACCCCCAGGGAAGTCCCCACACACATTTTATTTTACTTTACTTTCTTATTTTTTTTTTTTCACACATACATTTTCTGTCCAGAATCTGACCACATCTTACCTCCTACTGTTTCCAATTCAATCAAATGTATTAGCTCTCACTTGGACAGTTGCAACAGCCTTCTAACTGGTCTCCCTGCTTCCTGGCTCTTCTACAGTCTATTCTTACATGGCAGCTAGGGGAATCCTCTAAAACCTTTCATCTCCTTCCTTTGTGGTTCCAAATCCTCAGTGGTTCCAATCTCACTCAGAGTAAATGCCAAAGTCCTGACAGTAGGCTGCCAGAGCCTACACACCTTTGTCCCCAGCTTCCTCTCTGATGCCATCTAGTCTACCTTCCCCATTCCCCACTTCATGTCAGCAACACTGACCTTTCTGCCTTTCTGTCTACATGCCAAGCATGCCCCTTGCTCAGGACTTTTGCACACATTTGTTTCCCTGTCTGGAAGTGTTTTCCCCCAGATGAATTGTTTCTTTATTTCATTCAGGGGTTGGCTTAGAAGTCATCTCTTATCTGGAAGACCTTCGTAGACAATTCTGAAGTTAAATAGCTCCACCCCACCCTGACACTCTATCCTCCATACTGTGCCTTATCTATCTTTGTGTCACTTCCCACCACCTGCTATGTTAAGTATTTATTGGTTTATTGTCTGCCTTTCCTTGACAGACACTGTGGAGGCAGGAACTATGATTTACTCACTGGTGTGACAATATGGCACATGATTGGACCTCACTGAATACATGTTAATCCCAACCATGATCCTGTGCCCTAAAAATTGTTCTTCCTCTAGTTTTCAGATAAGGAAAGAGATTCAAAGTTTTGCAGGAAATTGCCCATAATCACAAAACTTTAGGCAAGTGATGGACCCAGGCAGTGTGGGACTCAAGATCTTTAAAATTTTTTTTTCCTTTGGTAAAAAACTTATTGTTTTTTAAATTTTAATATAAATGTATTTATTTTAATTGGAGGTTAATTACTTTACAATAGTGTATAGGTTTTGCCATGCATCAACATGAATACGCCACGGGTATATATGTGTTCCCCATCCTGAATCCCCTTCCCTCCTCCCTCCCCGTACCATCCCTCTGGGTTGTCCCAGCACACCAGCCCCAAGCATCCATTATCATGCATCGAGCCTGGACTGGCGATTCATTTCATATATGATATTATACATGTTTCAATGTCATTCTCCCAAATCATCCCACCCTCACCCTCTAATTAATTTTAATTAATTTTATTTTTGGCTGTGACGGGTCTTCATTGCTGCACAGTCTTTCTCTAGTTGTGGCGAGTGGAGCCTACTTTCTAGTTGTGGCTAGTGAGCTTCTTATTGTGGTGACTTCTCATTGTGGTGCCAATTGCAGAGCATGGGCTCTGGAGGATGTGGGCTCAGTAGTTGTGGTGCATGGGCTTAGTTGCTCTGTGGAATCTTTCTGAACCAGGGATTGAATCCATGTCCCCTGCATTGGCAGGTGGATTTTTAACCACTGTACTAGCAGGGAAGTCCATCAAATCAATTATTTTAACATCAAAGCCATACATACTTTGCTGTAGGTAGAACGACAACAATTCTGAAAGGTCACCTGTCAAGTTCATGCTGGTCTGATGCTCTGAATAGGAATTGTTGTTGTTGTTCAGTCACCCAGTTGTGTCTGAGTCTTTCCAACCCCAGGCCTTTCTATCCCTCACCATCTCCTGTAGTTTGTCTAAGTTCATGTTCATTGCATCAGTGATGCCCTGCCATCTCATCCTCTGACACCCTCTTCTCCTTCTGCCTTCAATCTTTCCCAGCATCAGGGACTAGCAAGGAAAAAAAAAAAAAAAAAGGCTATATAATTTCTGACTTCAATAGGTTCAGAAAGAAAACTATTTCAAGTCATGGAGTCCTTGAGAATGAATGGAACAAAACCATCAAATGTATTTTCTAAGAGCTGAGCTGGCAGTCTCCACTTTGTGTTGCCTCTCACAGTGACCCCCAGAGCATCTGGCTTCTCCATTTAGGGAGTCTCCCCAAGGCCATGGCCAGCCAGGCCTGGATTTGATGTCATCTTCTCTGGCAAAGTGTTAGACATGACTGAGCAACTTCACTTCACTTCTCTGGCATCTGGTGATGTTTGCACTCATGCTGAAGCCACTAACATCTCTGCTTCTCTACTTCCTTGAAACAGAGCTGGCAGGCAGGCACCTGAATACTGGGGCCAGCTTCTGGTGGGGGGATTAGAGGGAAGGCAGGGGAGGCTGCCTAGCCAAAGAAAGGGCTTGCTTAGGGCCAAGCTTATCTGTGGCATTCTGCCCACTACTTCTACTGTGGTTTCTCCCAGCTAAGAGTTTATCCAATTCCTGGACCAATATATATTTATCTGCCAAAAGACTAATCCTGTGTTTCAATTAAGTTTTCACTTATTGTTCACTATCATTTTTGCTGAGATCATGGTAAGGGTACAGGTTCTATGGAGTAGAGCAGAGGGGCATGGACTATGTAGAAGACTCTGAAGCATTTCTAAAAGCATGCTGCAGGGGAGGCCAGGATGCAATTACCACCACTTCCATCACCTGAATAACATGTCTGAGCTGCCCAGCATCATTAATTCATTTAATCGGGGTTTCAACAGTGACATTGGACTGGAGCACCAGCAGTGACCTCATAGACCAGAGAGTCTAGACAGAGAGACTGACAAATAAACAGTTACTACTGCCAGTGTGGTAAGTTTCTTCAATGGGAGGCTGTACAGCATGAACCTTGGTATCAAGTCTCAGGTGAGCAACTTAGCTATGTAATCATGGGAGGTAAATTCATCTGCCTTTAAGTGATTGACCTTAAATTTAATTCAAGTCTACCTTTAATTCACAGTCCTTTAAGTGACTGATCCAGGGTTCAAGTCTAAGCAGTCTGGCCTCATCTCCCTTGTGCCTCAGGTTCCTCATCTATAAAATTGGAATAGTAGTAGTATCAATGCCACAAGAGTCCTGCAGGATATGCTGAGTTAGGATTTTATCCAAAGGATAATGAGAAGACTTGCTTTTTCTTTTTTTAATTTTTATTTTTTAGCCATGTGATACATGGGATTTTAGTTCCCTCACTAGGAAACTTACACTATAAGAGCACAGAGTCTCCAGAGTCCTAACCACTGGAGCACTAGGGAATTCCCTTAGAAGACTTGCTTTAAAGCAAGGAGAGAGATACTCAGCTTTGCACTAGAGGCTTTGCACAGACTGGCCCCTCCTCACTAGAAATGCCTGTCCCGCCTTGTTTCCCGTCTCTGTCTACACACACCCCTCAGCCTACACAAGCAACCTTTCCTAGTTATACTGAGCCCGTGGCTTCTGGCACCCTGCCAAGGTTTGAGCTCATGGCACCCTGTATGACAACTATTCCATCTCATTTCCACTCTGAGCTCCAAGAGATCTCCCCTAAGCATACTCTTACCCAAGATTCTTCTGAACTTCCATAGAGTCTGGCAAAAGAAAAATCATAACAAAATGGTTAAGAAACACAGTTTTTCAGTCAAATCTGGATTAAAATCTTGGCTTTGCTGCTTTTGTTGGACAAACCACTTCACCTTTCTGTGACTCAGTTCCTTCATATACACAACAGGGAAAATAATAGTATATATTCACCTAGACTATGCCAAAGCCTTTGACGGTGTGGATCACAATAAACTGTGGAAAATTCTGAAAGACATGGGAATACCAGACCACCTGACCTGCCTCTTGAGAAATCTGTATGCAGGTCAGGAAGCAACAGTTAGAAGTGGACATGCAACAACAGACTGGTTCCAAATAGGAAAAGGAGTATGTCAAGGCTGTATATTGTCACCCTGCTTATTTAACTTATATGCAGAGTACATCATGAGAAACGCTGGACTGGAAGAAGCACAAGCTGGAATCAAGATTGCCAGGAGAAATATCAATAACCTCAGATATGCAAATGACACCACTCTTATGGCAGAAAGTGAAGAGGGACGAAAAAGCCTTTTGATGAAAGTGAAAAAGGAGAGTGAAAAAGTTGGCTTAAAGCTCAACATTCAGAAAAGGAAGATCATGGTGTCCGGTCCCATCACTTCATGGGAAATAGATGGGGAAACAGTGGAAACAGTGTCAGACTTTATTTTTCTGGGCTCCAAAATTACTGCAGATGGTGACTGCAGCCATGAAATTAAAAGACGCTTCCTCCTTGGAAGGAAAGTTATGACCAACCTAGATAGCATATTCAAAAGCAGAGACATTACTTTGCCAACAAAGGTTCATCTAGTCAAGGCTATGGTTTTTCCTGTGGTCAGGTATGGATGTGAGAGTTGGACTGTGAAGAAGGCTGAGCACTGAAGAATTGATGCTTTTGAACTGTGGTGTTGGAGAAGACCCTTCAGAGTCCCTTGGACTGCAAGGAGATCCAACCAGTCCATTCTGAAAGAGATCAGCCCTGGGATTTCTTTGGAAGGAATGATGCTAAAGTGGAAACTCCAGTACTTTGGCCACCTCATACGAAGAGTTGACTCATTGGAAAAGAGTCTCATGGTGGGAGGGATTGGGGGCAGGAGGAAAAGGGGACGACAGAGGATGAGATGGCTGGATGGCATCTCTGATTCGATGGATGTGAGTCTGGGTGAACTTCAGGAGTTGGTGATGGACAGCGAGGCCTGGTGTTCTGCAGTTCATGAGATCACAAAGAGTCAGACACAACTGAGTGACTGAACTGACCTGAACTGAAACAAACACAACAAAGCAAACTATGAAATATTATGAAATGTGTACTTCCATTTTGGTTCAAACATAGAAAAATGCCAAAAGGGTTATACTTACATATTAAGAGAAGTATGTCTGGGTCTTAATTTTCTTTAAAAATTTTTTGCAATGAATATTTATTACTTGTGCTATGAAAACAAAGACTTTCATCAAAAAGCATACCATGAAATTGCTGTCAGCAAATAGTTATTGATATATAAAATGAGATACACCAAGAAGCCATAAAAGCAATTCAGTAACTTTCTATGGCCAACAATATTTTTGTGGTCAAAAAAAGATAACTTTTTTTTTTTTTGCCCAGTTTGGAAATATATATATATATAATTTGGTTGCAGGTATCTCAGCTATTCTAATTAAGTTCTTCCTTTTAATCAAAACCACCAAGGAATGATTGTATCTTTACTCAGAGCCCTCATTTCTAAATTGCAATAGTTGTTAGGCTTTACTCATCAGCTCTATCAAACTATGTTCTTTAAACATATATTTCTTACTAATTATTTTTTAACAAGCATTTGCTATCCTACAGTATGCTCTTGTAGCATGAGCACACATTTGCTTGACTTGTTAATAAAAGCAGTTACGTCTGGTTTCTGCACTGCATCTCTAATAAGTGATCTGTGGTAGTTCCTCTTCTACTGCATTCCTTTGATCAATATGTCTGCTATCTTGCACTGAGAAGATGGAAGCTATTCTAGAGCCCATTTCAGGGAAAAAGCAAATAACAATTTTGCCAAAAGATGCAGGTCGTCAGTGAGCTTCCATTGCATTGTGTGATGATTCTCCTTGTGAATCACCATTAAACATACTCAAGAAGCAGGTTACTGTGAAACTGTCCCTCCCACAACCATAAAGAAGCTAAACACTGAATACTCTAAATGTAAAACAAAGTTCTCACATTATTATAAAGAGTTCACGCTAAATAAGCTGCTGGCAACACTGAATTTCTGCCAGAAATATTTAGTTTTACATTATCTAAATTATTTCCATGTTCAACAGGTGACATAATTTCAAATTCCTTTAGGCTTTTAAAAATACATTTTATAGTTATAGTTAGTTCATTATTGTAGTTTCATTTACAAAACATTACCTGAATAAAATACTACTCAATACATCACTGATAATAGTAGGATAGGCAATATTAATCATAGCATAGAGTTCTTATTTTTATTAGGTCATATATTAAAGATAAATAGTAAAGTTCATGGTATGGTAAAAAAAAAGTACCCTAACATATTAAAAGAAAATATTCAGGTTATAAAATATTTAAGAATTTATTATGAAGAAACTATCACCCCAAGAAGATTTATTTGTGTTTACTCCCTATAGAGGCCTTCCAATTTAATAGCTTACTTAGAAAGCTATACACTTACATTCATACAATTAATAATAGAGCCCAATGCAAGGTAAAAGTTCACGTTTTACTGAAGCAATTCCTATGTTTTGGTAATTTGTATGTAGTTCTAGATAAACACTTTTTTATTAAAAAGAGAAGCAAACTACAAATAATTGCTTAGTGGATGCAGAAGAAAATGAATATTTTAAAATTAAAAAATATATTTTATGTTTTAGTATAAGATGTGAACAAAGGGTATCAGAATTGGAAATTCTGTCTAAATAAATAGAAATAATTTCAGTGATAACCTAGCAATCATTAGATAACTCATTAAATGACTTAATTATAGCATTCTTATTCTGGCGACCTGGAAAATCCCATGGACGGAGGAGCCTGGTAGGCTGCATGGGGTCCATGGGGTCGCTAGGAGTCAGACACGACTGAGAGACTTCACTTTCACTTTTCACTTTCATGCATTGGAGAAGGAAATGGCAACCCACTCCAGTGTTCTTGCCTGGAGAATCCCAGGGACGGGGGAGCCTGGTGGGCTGCTGTCTCTGAGGTTGCACAGAGTCAGACACGACTGAAGCGACTTAGCGGCAGCAGCAGCAGCATTCTGATGACAAATAGAAAGTGGTTAAAAAATTCTTTGTGATATGGACTTAACTGTATATCATAGAAATAATGCTGCTACTTCCAATATGCATTTTGATTGAACAGGACCCAAATTAATGCAATGTGTATTGCTTTGGAAATACTACCTTTCAAATGTAATTCACAGGTGTCATCCTCACCAGCTGATTTCTCACTGAGGTGGTAAGTTTCCAAGCAAAGTGTTTAATATTGTAGCTCTCATTACATGCACAGCACATAAGAGGGAGTAAGTTTAACACTTAGATAGAAATGCTCCAGGATGAAGAATCAATGTAAGCTGAAATTACTTTTCTCCTTTAGAAAATATGAATACTCGGAATCTGAATGTTTTGTGAGATTACTCAAATATTCTTTTTCAAGCATGCACATATAACAATAGTCTATCTATATCACAAAAATCGAAGAGATTGTTATATTTCACAGTGGGATAATTCTTAGTCCAAATGGCAAAAGTTTAAATGGATACTTGAATATAGCTAAAGAATTTATGTTGCCAAACAATTTATTTAAGTAACAAAAGTAGATTAAGTTCAATAATACTTACATTAATAAATTGAATTGCAATAATAGGGAAAACATTCCCAATGGCTTTTAACTTTCTAAGCCCACTTAATACTTTGGAGTAATGGACATTGGTTTTACATTAAAGGTGAATATGTTTCACAATAATGAACATTAGATCCTTACTTTAAAGCCTTACAGAGTGTGTGTGAATAGATGTGACTCCAAATACACCAATTCATAGACAAACAAAAAGTTATAGGATAAATATACACAGTATAAATACTTGTATTTCATCATCTGTCCACATTGTAAAAGGCAGGATCACATCAGAGGAAAATTTTCAGATATATGACTATGATACTTATTTATTTGGAAAACTTCATTATCATATTTGTTTCTTTTGAAGTACAGCAAATTCCCACTGGCTATCTTTTTTACATATGGCAATGTATATGTTAAATTCATTGAAATACTAACTGTCCAAGTCAGGTCTTAAAACTACTACTTTCTTTTAATAATATTTATCAATATGCCAGGTAATTTGAAAAACTAGGCAGTGGCCACAGGACTGGAAAAGATCAGTTTTCATTCCAATCCCAAAGAAAGGCAATGCCAAAGAATGCTCAAACTACCACACAATTGCACTCATCTCACACACTAGTAAAGTAATGCTCAAAATTCTCCAAGCCAAGCTTAAGCAATACGTGAACCGTGAACTTCCAGATGCTCAAGCTGGTTTTAGAAAAGGCAGAGGAACAAAAGATCAAATTGTCAACATCCACTGGATCATGGAAAAAGCAACAGAGTTCCAGAAAAACATCTATTTCTGCTTTATTGACTATGCCAAAGCCTTTGACTGTGTGGATCACAATAAACTGTGGAAAATTCTGAAAGACATGGGAATACCAGACCACCTGATCTGCCTCTTGAGAAATCTGTATGCAGGTCAGGAAGCAACAGTTAGAACTGGGCATGGAACAACAGACTGGTTCCAAATAGGAAAAGGAGTACATCAAGGCTGTATAATGTCACCCTCTTATTTAACTTATATGCAGAGTACATCATGAGAAACGCTGGGCTGGAAGAAGCACAAGCTGGAATTAAGATTGCCTGGAGAAATATCAGTAACCTCAGATATGCAGATGACACCACCTTTATGGCAGAAAGTGAAGAACTAAAGAGCCTCTTGATGAAGTGAAAGAGGAGAGTGAAAAAGTTGGTTCTGGGCTCAAAATTCAGAAAACTAAGATCATGACATCTGGTCCCATCACTTCATGGGAAATAGATGGGGAAACAGTGGAAACAATGACAGACTTTACTTTTCTGGGCTCCAAAATCACTGCAGATGGTGACTGCAGCCATAAAATTAAAAGACACTTACTCCTTGGATGGAAAGTTATGACCAACCTAGATAGCATATTAAAAAACAGAGACATTACTTGGCCAACAAAGTCTGCCTAGTCAAGGCTATGGTTTTTCTAGTGGTCATGTATGGATGTGAGATTTGGACTATAAAGAAAGCTGAGCACCAAAGAATTGATGCCTTTGAACTGTGGTGTTGGAGAAGACTCTTGAGAGTCCCTTGGACTGCAAGGAGATCCAATCAGTCAATCCTAAAGGAGATCAGTCCTGGGTGTTCATTGGAAGGACTGATGTTGAAGCTGAAACTCCACCTTATGGCCACCTTATGCGAAGTGCTGACTCATTTGAAAAGACCCTGATGCTGGGAAAGATTGACGGCAGGAAGAGAAGGGGACGGCAGATGATGAGATGGTTGAATGGCATCACCGACTTGATGGGCATGGGTTTGGGTAGACTCCCAGAGTTGGTGATTGACAGGGAGGCCTGGAGTGCTGCAGTTCATGGGGTTGCAAAGAGTCGGATACAACTGAGGGACTGAACTGAAGTGATTAACTTACAATCATTCAATGTGACCAGATCAATCTTTAATCTCAGAAATAGGAATTATTTTGAATGAATTTTCTTTAGAAAGTCCACCATATACGTTATGCTACAAATTAATAGTCATATAGTCTTGTATATATTAGCAAGAAAAGGAATTTTTTAAAAGTTCTATTTTCAATTTACCTGCACTGAGAATGTGTTCTATGGAACAAAATTCGTTTTCTAAATTCATGCCTCCAAATTGACAATTCCCACATATATAAATAACTGCCTAAAAGTGCAGTGAGGTTATCTATATTTATTTCAAACTAGAAGTCAACAGCAGTAACTAGTAAGGACTGATGTGAGAGGCAAATTTGCTAACTGGCAAATAACAGAGTCTAAAACATAACCTGGCAAACCTTTGTTATCCAACAAATGATATAATTTGGTTGATGGTTCTATTTTATTTATATGTATGTATGCTGAAATCCATATAAAGACTGGCATTTTTTTCTCAAAAAACAATGTTACTCCTGGTTATATAGTGGGGGCGGGGGGCGGGAAACCTAACTCAAAAAAATTCATGCACTTCTATGCTCATAGCAGCACTATATACAGTTGCCAGGATATAAAAGCAGTGTAAGTGTCCATCAACAGATGAATGTGTAAAGTCGATGTAACACACACACACACACACACACACACACACACACACACACACACACATAGAGTCATTCAATGGAGTACTATTCATCCACAAAAAATAATGTGATTTTCTTTTCTTTTCTTTCTTTCGGTTTTTGTTTGTTGTTTTTTTTTTTTTTTTTGCCATTTGCAACTATATGGATGGACTTAGCAGAGAAGGAAATGGCAACCCACTCCAGTATTCTTGCCTGGAAAATTTCACGGACAGAGAAGCCTGGCAGGCTAGTTTTGCAGAGTGTTGCAAAAATTTGGACATGACTGAGCAACTGAGCATGAATGCACAGGTAGACTTGGAGGGTATTATGATAAATAAAATGTCAGATAAAGAAAGACAAATACCACATTGTATCATGTATACGTGAAATCTAACAAAATATAGCAAACTAGTGAACACAACAAAAAAGAAGCAGACTGCCGACAAAGAGAACAAGTAGTCACCAGTGGGGAGGAGGGGCAAGACCAGGGTAGGGAATTAATATGTTTAAACAAGTATTAAAAATGCTCTATGAATATACTGCACAGCACAGGGAATATGAGCAATATTTTATAATAACCATTAATGGAGTATAAACTTTAAAACTGTGAATCACTATGTTGTATACTTGAAACAGATTGGTTCAAACGTAATTGTGGTTTTGCATTGTTGAAATTTCCAGTTTAATATTGGAATACATTCTTAAATAAATGTGTTTATGTTACACATCATTTTAAATGTGCATTTGTCACTTTATGTTTTTTGCTAAAGAATTATTACTTGTTGTGTATTTATTTTCTACTAAGGAAATAATCCTTGTGCATGCCATGAGTACCTTATATGTACCTTGTGTGTATCAGGAGCCAGAAGAAAGAAGTGTCCCCACAGAGGCTGAATCAAACTTGCCTGTGAGACTCCTGGAGTCTCCAGTGGACACCTGGATTGACAGTTTGACCTGAGGCCAAACAATAGGGAGGGAACTCAGCCCCACCATTCAACAGAAAACTGGATTAAAGATTTAGTGAGCATGACCCCTCCCATCAGAACAAGACTCAGTTTCCCAGTCAGTCTCTCCTATCAGGAGACTGCCATCAGCCTCTTATCCTTATTCATCAGAGGGAATGCAGAATGAAAATCAATCAGGCACAATCAGAGAAAACTAATCAAACTGATCACAAGGACCACAGCCTTGTCTAACTCAAAGGAACTATGAGCCTTATCATGAAGGGCCACCCAAGATGGACAGGTAATGGTGGAGAGTTCTGACAAAACATGGTCCACTGGAGAAGAGAATGGTAAACCACTTCAGTATTCTTGCCATGAGAACCCCATGAACAGTGTGAAAAGGCAAAAAGATATGACAATGAAAGATGAACTCCCCAGGTAGGTAGATGCCCAATATGCTAATGGAGAAGAATGGAAAAATAACTCTAGAAAGAATGAAGAAATGGGGCCAAAGCAAAAACAATGCCCATTTGTGGATGGGAATAGTGATTGAAGTAACCTGATGCTATGAAGAGGAATATTGTGTAGGAACCTGGAATGTAAAGTCCATGAATCAAAGTAATTTGGAAGTGGTCAAACAGGAGATGGAAAGAATGAACATCAACATTTTAGGAATCATTGAACTAAAATGGACAGGAATGGGTGAATATAATTCAGATGAGCATCATATCAACTACTACTGTGGCAAGAACCCCTTAGAAGAAATGGAGTAGCCATTATAGTCAGTAAAAGCGTCCAAAATGCAGTTATTGGGTGAAATCTCAAAATGACAGAATGATCTGTTCATTTCTGAGGCAGACCTTTCAATTTCACAGTAATCCAAGTCTATAACACAACTACTAATGCCAAAGAAGCTGAAGTTGAACAGTTCTCTGAAGACCAACAAGACCTTCTAGAACTAACTCCCCCAAAAGATGTCCTTTTCATTATAGGGGACTGGAATGCAAAAGTAGGAAGTTAAGAAATAGCTGGAGCAAAAGGCAAATTTAGCCTTGGAGTACAAAATGAAGTAGGGGAAAGACTAATAGAGTTTTGTGAAGATAACACACTGGTCATAGAAAACGCCCTCTTCCAACAACACAAGAAATGACTCGACACATGGATATCAACAGATGGTCAATACTGAAAATCAGGTAGATTATATTATTTGCAGCCGAAGATGGATAAGCTCCATATAGTCAGCAAAAACAAGACCAGTATCTGACTGTGGCTCAGATCATTAACTCCTAATTGCACAATTCAGACTTGAAGAAAGTAGGGAAAACCACTAGACCATTCAGGTATGACCTAAATCAAATGCCTTACGATTATAAGTGAAGTGGAAGTGACAAATAGATTCAAGGGATTAGATCTGATACACAGGGTGCCTGAATAACTATGGAAAGAGGTTTGTGACATTGTACCAGAGGCAGTGATCAAGACTAGCCCCAAGAAAAAGAAATGCAAAAAGACAAAATGGTTGTCTGAGGAGGCCTTAAAAATAGCTGAGAAAAGAAAAGAAGCAAAAGGCAAAGGAGAAAAGGAAAGATATACCCATCTGAATGTAGAGTTCCAAAGAATAGCACGGAGATATAAGAAAGCCTTCCTCGGTGATCATTGCAAAGAAATAGAGGAAAACAATAGAATGGAAAAGACTGGAGATCTCTTCAAGAAAATTAGGAATATAAAGGGAACATTTCATGCAAAGATGGACACAATAAAGAACAGAAACAGCATGGAACTAACAGAAGCAGAAGATTTTTTTTTTTTTTTAAGGTGGCAAGAATACACCAAAGAACTATACAAAAAAAGATCTTAATGACCCAGATAACCATGATTGTGTGATCACTCACCTAGAGCCACACATCCTGGAATCCATGCTCAAAAGGACCTTAGGAAGCATCACTATGAACAAAGTTAGTGGAGGTGATGGTATTCCATCTGAGATATTTCAGTCCTAAAAATGATGCTGTTAAAGTACTGCACTCAATATGCCAGCAACTTTGGAAAACTCAGCAGTGTTCACAGGACTGGAAAAGGTCAGTTTTCATTCCAAACCCAAAGAAAGGCAATACCAAAGAATTTTCAAATACTACACAATTTTACTCATCTCACACTAGAAAGTAATACTCAAAGTTCTTCAAGCAAGGCTTTAACACTACATGAACCAATAAGTTTCAGATGTTCTAGCTGAATTTAGAAAAGGCAGAGGAACAAGGGATCAAATTGAAAACATCTGTTAGATCATATAAAAAGAAAGAGAGTTCCAGAAATACATCTACTTCTGCTTTATTGACTATGCCAAAGCCTTTGACTGTGTGGATCACAACAAACTAAAAAATTCTTCAAGCGATGGGAATATCAAACTACCTTACCTGTCTCCTGAAAAATCAGTATGCAGGTCAAGAAGCAACAGTTAGAAACTGGTCATGGAACAACAGACTGGTTCCAAATTGGGAAAGGAATACCTCGAAGGTGTATATTGTCATTTTGGTCATTTAACTTATATGCAGAGTACATCATGTGAACTACCAAGTTGGATGAAGCACATGCTGGAATCAAGATTGCTGGAAGAAATATCAATAACTTCAGATATGCAGGGCATATGGCTCTATGGCAGAACGCAAAGAGGAACTGAAGCACCCTTTGATGAAAGTGAAAAAGGAGAGTGAAAAACTTGGCTTAAAACTCAACATTCAAAGAACAAAGATCTAGACATCTGGCCCCATCACTTCATGGCAAGTAGATGGGGAAACAATGGAAACAGTGACAGACTGTATTTTCTTGGGCTCCAATATCACTATAGATGGTGACTGTAGCCATGAAATTAAAAGACACTTACTCCTTGGAAAAAAATCTATGACCAACCTAGACAACATATTAAAGAGATATTACTTTGCCAACAAAGTTCCATCTAGTCAAAGGTATAGTTTGTCAAGTAGTCATGTATGTATGTGAGAGTTGGTCCATAAACAAAGCTGAGCATCAAATAATTGATGCTTTTGAACTTTGGTGTTGGAAAAGACTCTTTAGAGTCCCTTAGGCTACAAGGAGATCAAATAGTCAATCCTAAATGAAATCAGTCCTGAATATTCTTTGGAAAGACTGATGCTGAAGCTGAAGCTTTACTACTTTGGCCACCTGATGCAAAGAACTGACTCACTGGAAAAGACCCTGATTCTGGGAAGATTGAACGCAGAAAAGTGGACGACATAGGATGAGATGGTTGGATGGCATCACTGATTTAATGGACACGAGTGTGATGAAGCCTCAGGAGTTGGTGATGGACAGTGAAGCCTGGTGTGCTAGAGTCCATGGGGTCAGGACACAAATTGTCAGGACACAACTGAGTGACTGAACTGAACTGAACTGACAAAAATAATGTTAGACAAAAAGCAAATTCAAGGAACTTTCTTATTTGAGTTCAAAATGGGTCAAAAACCATTGGAGACAACTGGCAATATCAACATTTCATTTGGCCAGTAATTGCTAATGGAACCACAGTGCAGTGGTGGTTCATGAAGTTTTACAAAGTGATGAGAGCCTTGAAGATGAGGAATGCAGTGGCTGGCCATCAAAAGTTAAGTTACCAGTCATCAAAGCTGATCCTCTAACAACTACATGAGAAATTAAACTCAACACTGACCATTCTATGGTCATTCAGCATTTAAAGCAAATTGAAAAAGTGAACAAAACTCAGTAAATGGTTGCCTCATGAGTTCACTGGAAAAAAAAATCATCATATTGCTGTGTCTACTCATATTCTACACAACAACAACAAACCATTTCTTGATCAGATTGTGGTGTGCAATGAAAAGTGGATTTTATATGACAACCAGCGATGACCAGCTTAGTGGCTGGACCAAGAAGTTCCAAAGCATGTCCCAAAGTCAAACTTGCCCACAAAACAGATCATGGTCACTGGTGGTCTGCTGCCTGTCTGATCCACTACAGCTTTCACAATACTGGAGATGCCATTACATGTAAGTATGCTCATCAAATCAATGAGATGCACCAAAAACTGCAACAGTTGTAGTCAGCATTGGTCAACAAAATGGGCCCAGTCCTTCTCCACAGCAATGCCCAACCACACATCTCACAACCAATGCTTCAGCAGTTGAACATACTGGCATATGAAGTCTTACCTCATCAGCCATAATAACCTGACCTCTCACAAACCACCTACTACTACTCCAAGCATCTCAATGACTTTTTGCAGGGAACATGCTTCCACAACCAGCAGGAATCAGAAAATGTTTTCCAAGAGTTCACTGAATCCCACAGCATGGATGTGTATGCTACAGGAGTATACAAACATTTCTTGTTGGTAAAAATGTGTTGATTACAATGGTTCTTATTTTGGTTAATAAAAATGTGTTTGAGTATAGTTAAATGATTTAAAATTCGTAATCTAAAGCCACAATTATTTTCCCCCAACTTAAATATAATATCATATGTCAACTAAACCTTAATTAAAGAAAATAAAAAAAAAGAATGAAGCTTGGTACATCATTCTTCCTAATTTCAACCTATTTTATAAAGCTGTAGTTAGTACTACATTGTTGTATTTTAACAAACAGATACATAGTTCAATTGATTTCAATTGAGAGCCCCAAATAAGTTCATACATATATGATCAATTAACTTACCATAAAAGAACAAAAATACACAATGGGAAAAAGGTAGCCTCTTCAATAAACAATCATGGGAAAACTGGACAGTCATATACAAAAGAATGAAACTAGAACAATCTTATACCATACACAAAAATTAATTCAAAATAAAGACTTAAAGACATGAAGTCATTAAAAAAAAAAAAAAACTAGGCTGTAAGCTTGTTGAAATAGGCCTTGAAGATGACTTTTTCCATCTTTTTCCAGAAAGAAAGGCAATACAAGAAAAAATAGCAAGTATATCTACATCAAACTAAAAAGGTTCTGCACAGGAAGGAAGGGAAAAAATTTGTAAACCATATTGCAAATAAGTCATTAATTTACAAAAAAATAAAGTATTCACACAATTCAAAAATAACATGTGTATACCTGTGGCAGATTCATGTTGATATATGGCAAAACCAATACTGTATTTTAAAGTCAAAAAAATAATAAAAAAAGAACATTTCTATCCTGATAAGTAAAAATAAAATAAAATAAATAAAAAAATAGTAATGATAAAACAATCCTGTTGAAAATGGGCAGAGGATCTGAAAATATTTTTTTTTAAAGAAGACATATAAATGGTCAGCAGGCATGTGAAAACGTGGTCATCTTCCCTAATCAATTGAAAAATGCAATTTAAAACAATGAGATATCAAATCACAACTGTTAGAATGGTTATTATTAACAACACAAGAAATAAGTGAGGTTGTAGAATAAAGGTTAACTTTTGTGAAGTGTTGATGAGAATGTAAACTGATGCGGTCACTATGAAAAATAGAATGCAGCTTGTTAAAGAAATTAAAGATAGAAGTATCATTTGATACAGATGTTGTAGAGTGGTAAAGAATCCACCTGCCAATGCAAGAGACATGAGCTTGATCCCTGGGTCGGGAAGATGCCCTGAAGTAGGAAATGGCAACCCACTCCAGTAACCTTGCCAAGATAATCCCATAGACAGAGATCCTGTCTATGGGCAGGCTACAGTCCATGGAGTCACAGTCAGAAACAAATGAGCATACACACAAACCCACAAACACATTGCACTGCTGGCTGTTTATCCAAAGATAATGCAAAACCAATTTGAAAAGATACATGCATCTTTATGTTCATTCAATTATTTTCAATAGTCAAGATATAGAGACAATCTAAGTGTCTATTAATAGATAAAAGAATAAAAATGTCATATATGTAATATATAATATATATATACAATATTGAACATTTATGTTATGTACCTGAAGCTAATACAATGCTATATGTCATCTGTACTTTAACAAAAATATCAAAATAAATTAACTTATAAATAAGTAAATATAAGAAAAAAAACTAAAGGAAACTGATGAATTTAATAAACCATGTGGAGACCAATGCAAGAGCCCCAAATATAGCCTCACAACACTAAGACTAACCAGGATGCTATTACATTTACCGTGACACATTTACAATTACAATGACACTACTTATGATTTATTTATTTATCTAGCAAATGTATTTTCAGGGAATGTTATGCATAAAAGACAATTCTAGGTCCTGGGGATACAGTAATGAAGAATGAGCTGCCCTGTAGTCATGGAATTTTTATGTTAGTGCTGCTAACTCACTTCAGTCGTGTCCGACTCTGTGTGACCCCATAGACATCAGCCCACCAGACTCTCCTGCCCCTGGGATTCTCCAGGCAAGAACACTGGAGTGGGTTGCCGTTTCCTTCTCCAATGCATGAAAGTGAAAATGTGAAAGTGAAGTCGCTCAGTCGTGTCCGACGCTTAGCGACCCCATGGACTGCAGCCCACCAGACTTCTCCATCCATGGGATTTTCCAGGCAAGAGTGCTAGAGTGGGATGCCATTGCCTTCTCCATTATGTTAGTGAGAGGGACTTAAATAAGTATGTAATATACCACAATATGAGACCGTTCTCATTCATGAGACAGAGAGTAAAGAAGGCTTATAGAGAAACATAAGGATGGGGTAGAGTTTAGGGAATTTAAAAATGATGTAGTCTTGGATTACTAAACTCAAATACCCCTTTTGTATTTGGTGTTTCCAACTGATCAGTGTTATATCATGGGTTTATTTCTCAATTAAAGCATGATAGGAAAAGGAAGAAATAGATCATCTTCAGTTTTTGTATTTGGAGACTATCACCAAGACTTCCCTGGTGGCTCAGAGGTTAAAGCGTCTGCCTGCAATGCGAGAGACCTAGGTTCGATCCCTGGGTCGGGAAAATCCCCTGGAGAAGGAAATGGCAACCCACTCCAGTATTCCTGCCTGGAGAATCCCATGGACAGAGGAGCCTGGTTGGCTACAGTCCACAGGGTCGCAAAGATTCTGACACAACTGAGCAACTTCACTCACTCACTCACTCACTCACTCACCAAGATAAAACAACAAATGAAACAGGAACACTTGACGAAAATGAGGAAGGATACACTTAACAAATATAAGACAGTCTAGATTATGCTTTGCCAATCAATTCCTTTTCTTGGATTTGATAATGAATTAAGAGGAATATAATCAATCTTTAGACTTGATGACCTTCCTTAGATTTAGTTATAGAGACTGAAGGTAGCAAGATACTAGCCCCTACATGTTGCAATCACTTTGTCAGGATCTTTTAATCAATTTGATTTAACAAACATTTATTGATCATTGTGCAGAGCTTTAAATATTACTATTTCCCTCTACTTAACTTCTGGACTTCCCTCACAGCTCAGTTGGTAAATCATCTGCCTACAATGCAGGAGACCCAGGTTCAATTCCTGGGTTGGGATGAGCCCCTGGAAAAGGAAATGGCAACCCACTCAAGGATTCTTGCCTGGAGAATCCCATGGACAGAGGGGCCTGGCTGGAACGTGATTTAGCAACTAAACCACTACCACCACATAACTTCCAGAGAGGCAACATGTTATGTATCTTTAATATAATGAAGCAATGAAACCTGAGTTGTTCTGAATAAGTTAACACTAAGTGAAATTCAGAAATCTGGTCGGTACCATCTTATATGCCCAAATAAACAACTGTCAAATATAAAACATGGAAGCAACCTAGATGTCCATCAGCAGATGAATGGATAAGAAAGCTGTGGTACATATACACAATGGAGTATTACTCAGCCATTAAAAAGAATACATTTGAATCAGTTCTAATGAGGTGGATGAAACTGGAGCCTATTATACAGAGTGAAGTAAGCCAGAAGGAAAAACACCAATACAGTATACTAACGCATATATATGGAATTTAGAAAGATGGTAACGATAACCCTGTATACGAGACAGCAAAAGAGACACTGATGTATAGAACAGTCTTATGGACTCTGTGGGAGACGGAGAGAGTGGGAAGATTTGGGAGAATGGCATTGAAACATGTGAAACGTCATGTATGAAACGAGATGCCAGTCCAGGTTCAATACACGATGCTGGATGCTTGGGGCTGGTGAACTGGGACGACCCAGAGGGATGGTGTGGGGAGGGAGGAGGGAGGAGGGTTCAGGATGGGGAACACATGTATACTAATTAAATAATTTTCTATTAAAGAAAAAAAAATTTTTTTAATAAAATTAAATTAAAAAAAAAAAGAAAATTTGCATTCCCAACAACAATGTCCAAGGGTTCCCTTTTCTCCACATCCTTGCTAACACTTGACTATCTGTGGTCTTTTATATAAAGCTATTCTAAAAGTTAAAAAAATATATATATAAAACAAGGCATAATAAATGCAGACGGAATGAGTCTTTCTTTAGTTTTAAAAATGGTACTGACATGCAGTAGAGTTGAGTGTTTATCCAATAATCTTGTATTTTTTCCAATAAACATTTGCATATAAATTACTTTAAAGAATATGTTATCAAGTCAGAAGGCAAAAGAGATTCTGAATTAATTTTAACCCTACATGAGCTTTACAGGTCTGAAGTTTGCTACTAAAACAGGTTCTCTTGAAAAATTTCAGTTGTGTGAATATAGTTCTTGTCTCTCCTCAGGCTTTAGAAAACTTCAACAGTTTCAATACTGCAGAATAACATCTACTCTAAATATATTCATTTCTATGCACTGGACCTCTTCCACTGAAAATATGTTGGTATTAAATTCTAATGTTTGCTGAGAAAGACTACTGTGTTAATCTTTTTGTGTTCTACAAAACTAAATAAGTATCTCCAACACTAGCTTTGTTAAATGTAGAAAGTTTTTTTTTTTTTTTTTAATACTGACTGATTGAAAATGTCATGACTAATTGTAATAAAAGTTTTCAGATATCTAGCTTATATTTTGTTTTTAAAAACTCTTCAGAGTTTCTTTTTGTGTGTGTGTGTTTTATTTATTTTATTTTTTTAAACAAAAATAAAACTCAGAGTTTCTTAAGTCTCCACACTTTTCTATAAAATATTATGGCTAAAGATTAACACAACTCTGTTTCCTTATCAAATACTTACTGAAGCTTGATTGAAATATTTGCATAATTTCTTTATAGTAAAATATAATTAATTGATTATCAATATCTAAGAACAGATTAACATCAGTAGAAGTGTTACCAAAACCAAGCTCCTGCTGCTCCCCCCATGACAGACTAATCAAGGGAGAGATTTGGTGTAGTGGCCAAGATAGCAACTTTGTTTAGAAACCCAGCAGATTGAGAAAATAGAAGACTATTATCCCAAAGAACCATCTTATCCAAGCTAGAATTTAGGTTACTTTTATACTAAAAGGTGAGAGAATATGGCTTGTTGCTGAAAATTTCTTGATGCTGGTCAGACGCTAAGGGGATGTGATAATCCTCTGTTCTGGCAGCTGTCCAATTCAAGTTATATCTGGTCAAGATGTTCCTGAAAATCTTCAACAAAACAAGTGTTTTGCAAGTTTTTATCTCTATATGAATCCTGTGTTATGACTTTAAAGGTTATTCATGGGAGGCAGAGCCTTAAGAAATGGTTATAATGTGCCTTTCAGCCGAAAAGCAACACTATTTTACTGATTGACAAGACAAAGGTGAAGAGCCAGCATGACTAAAGTACAGGCAACAGACAAAAAGTTAAGAGTTAAAAGAGTAGATCCAATATGAAGTCAAGTTTGTTCTTCTCTGATACAGTATTAGCTATTAATATCTGTACAGTAATTTATAAAACTTTTCACACGTATTATCTTATTTGATCTCATAAAAATCCGGTGATAAAAGGAATCCTAAAACCCCAATAGTACAGATTAATATATTAAGGCTTAGAAATTAAGTAATTTATCCAGTCTCTCAAAGTTCGTGACTGTTATCTTTCTTTTTTTTTTTTTTAGTTTTCTGTTTTTTTTTTTAAATTTTATTTTATTTTTAAACTTTACAATATTGTATTAGTTTTGCCAAATATCAAAATGAATCCGCCACAGGTATACATTTGCTCCCTATCCTGAACCCTCCTCCCTCCTCCCCCCCATACCATCCCTCTGGGTCGTCCCAGTGCACCAGCCCCAAGCATCCAGTATCATGCATCGAACCTGGACTGGCAACTCGTTTCATACATGATATTATACATGTTTCAATGCCATTCTCCCAAATCTTCCCACCCTCTCCCTCTCCAACAGAGTCCATAAGACTGTTCTATACATCAGTGTCTCTTTTGCTGTCTCGTACATAGGGTTATTGTTACCATCTTTCTAAATTCCATATATATGCATTAGTATGTTATCTTTCTTTTAACCACTTTTTTCATTTTGATTTTGTTCTTTGGGGTTAAAATATTGATAAAAGGATTGCCTATTCTGTGTGTTTTAAATCACAGGAGGCTTAATTCTGTTTTATACAAAAAAGGAATATAAGTTCTAGCTTCAGAATCTGTAATAACAATAACAATATTTTATTTATGAATTTAAGTAAAATATGAATGGGAATTCTTAAAACACATCACTTTATGAAATGTCACATGTGTCCTCTCGGGGTTCAAGACAGGTGTGCTTTTCAAGTAATCGTTGTAAGCAGGTAATGCACATGCATTCAGCAATCAAATGAAAACTGTATCTGATATTTATGCAATAGTACAGTAACATACTATTATTTATTATAAGTAAAGTAGTTTTTTCTGGATATATTATTTTAAGAAAAAGCTTTATTATTATAAACAACAGATATTATTAATTATAATTCATACATTTATATTAATACACTATTTTTTAATTACATGTATTTCTGACTGCTTAAAATGTAGGGTTACTATATCAAGATTCAAAAGTCTCATGAACTTGAAAAGAGCTGGAACCATGTGGAAGAACAGAGAGATGTTAAGAAAAAAAAAAAAAAGAGAGAGATAAAGAAAAAACTTAGGAGTGGCAAATAAAAATGTCAGTACCAGTACTAACTGACTAACAAGTTCTGGCCATCATGAAAAACATAGCATAGGAATTTAAAAATGTTAGAGCTTCAATGTATGAGAGAGGGAATAATAGTTAAGCATAACAAATGCCTACATAAATAATATTACTAAAATTGTACTTAATCTTGGAGAGGAGATTACTGATGACATGCAAGAATTGCTATAAATCATATTTATGATAGAGGGGGAAAATGACATAGGTCATGAACAAAAATATAAGTTATTAAGTGAAAAGTGAGTTTAGACCAGTGGGCAATAAGACTACTTCATTTCCTTTGATTAGTCATAGTTTTCCACTTGTATTTTGATATTTCTTATTATTAGACACAGTAAAATAGCTCTAAAATTTTTTAAATGTTTTTAAAATTCAATGCTTGAATAAGTGAATGAACAAATATATATTTCAGTAATACAACATATTGATTTGTGCATAATTACATAAATACAGCTGTCATTACACTGTGAAGCTTAGGTAAAATCAGCAAAAATATTTTCTGGAAATGATTTTTTAGATCATTTAATTATAGTATATGTCATATTGCAAGTATCTTAACTATGTTTTCTTTTACTTAATCATTTTTTGAGAAAAGGTATAAAGAATAAAATACAAAGGTCCTGAAATCAAATTGTACGTCAATTAACCATTAACCAGTTTTTAACTGTCTTCCTTGTTTTCACTTTTTGTATGCAGACACACACACACACACACACACACACACACACACACACGTCCTTAAAATATACCTAGTTGAATTTTGTGATGCATCTATGTCTGCTTTCCATTTTATAGATTGTGAGTGGTTTACCACTCTTTTTATTTGGAATGAATGATTATATCCTTATTGATCATTTATAACTTTTAATTTATAAAATGATCTCTGTAGTATTGCCCATTCTTTTGTGGATGTTTATGGCTTTTTGTCTGTAATCCTTAGCTCTTCAAAAGTTAGGGACCAGAGGTATACCTTGCTTTTGTATTTCTGTAATCTGCTTAAGCTGAGACAGTTTTGTCATCACTTTGAAAAATTGCAAAGAAATATATTATTTACTTTATAGTTTCTGAGTGCTTGTATTGTTTTGAAAGATTTTATGAGACTAAAATTTCCTTATTTTTCTAAATGTTTAGTTCAGTTCAGTTGCTCTTTCGTATCTGACTCTTTGTGACCCCATGACCCACAGGACGTCAGGCCTCCCTGTCTACCACCAACTCCTGCAGTTCACCCAAACCCATGTCCATTGAGTTGGTGATGCCATCCAACCATCTCATCCTCTGTCGTCCCCTTCTCCTCCTGCCCTCAATCTGTCCCAGCATCAGGGTCTTTCCAGTGAGTCAGATCTTCCCATCAGGTAGCCAAAATACTGGAGTTTCAGTTTCAGCATCAGTCCTCCCAATGAACATCCAGGACTGATCTCCTTTAAGATGGACTGGTTGGATCTCCTTGCATCCAAGGGACTCTCAAGAGTCTTCTCCAACACCACAGTATAAAAGCAACAATTCTTTGGCGTTCAGCTTTCTTTATACTCCAAATCTCACATCCATACATGACTACTGGTAAAACCATGGCCTTGACTAGATGGACCTTTGTTGAAAAAGTTCTTATAAATATTGGTGGAAATTTAAACTATATGGAAAAGACTTTTGCATATATTGTGAGAACAGAGACCAATCTTGTTTTCATTATTTATCAAAAATACATAACTTCTCAATAAATTACAATATTTGCATATTGAATTCAAATGCATACCGGCTTTTGGACTTTTATTACATTTAATATTGCATAGTTTTTATTGATATACATTTTAGTTATAACATTGTGTATATTTAAGGTATTGATATAGAACATTTGAGGATATTATGTTAAGGGAGATACATCAGAGAGAGATAGGCAAATACTCTATGATATTTCTTATATTTGGAATCTAAAAAAAGTAAAATTCAAGAATTCCCTGGTGGCTCAGTGATTCATTAGCGCTCAGTCATGTCCGACTCTTTGCGACCCCATGAATCTCAGCACGTCAGGCCTCCCTGTCCATCACCAACTCCCGGAGTTCACTCAGACTCACGTCCATCGAGTCAGGGATGCCATCCAGCCATCTCATCCTCTGTCGTCCCCTTCTCCTCTTGACCCCAATCCCTCCCAGCATCAGAGTCTTTTCCAATGAGTCAACCCTTCGCATGAGGTGGCCAAAGTACTGGAGTTTCGGCTTGAGCATCATTCCTTCCAAAGAAATCCCAGGGCTGATCTCCTTCAGAATGGACTGGTTGGATCTCCTTGCCACCCAAGGGACTCTGAAGAATCTTCTCCAACACCACAGTTCAAAAGCATCAATTCTTCGGTGCTCAGCTTTCTTCACAGTCCAACTCTAAAATCCATAAATGACCACTGGAAAAACCGTAGCCTTGACTAGATGGACCTTTGTTGGCAAAGTAATGTCTCTGCTTTTGAATATGCTACCTAGGTTGGTCATAACTTTTCTTCCAAGGAGTAAGCGTCTTTTAATTTCATGGCAGCAGTCACCATCTGCAGTGATTTTGCAGCCCCCAAAAATGAAGTCTGAAACTGTTTCCACTGTTTCCCCATTTATTTTTCATGAAGTGATGGGATCAGATGCCATGGTTGAGTTTTAAGCCAACTTTTTCACTCTCCTCTTTCACCTTCATCAAGAGGCTTTTTAGTTCCTCTTCACCTTCTGCCATAATGGTGGGTTCTTCTGCATATCTGAGGTTATTGATATTTCTCCTGGCAAACTTGATTCCAGCTTGTGCTTAATCCAGCCCAACATTTCTCATGATGTACTCTGCATATAAGTTAAATAAGCAGGGTGACAATATACAGCCTTGACGTATCCCTTTTCCTATTTGGAATCAGTCCGTTGTTCCATGTCCAGTTCTAACCATTGCTACCTGACATGCATACAAGTTTGTCAAGAGGCAAGTCTGGTGGTCTGGTATTCCTGTCTCTCAGGATTTTCTACAGTTTATTGTGATCCACACAGTCAAAGGCTTTGGCATAGTCAACAAAGCAGAAAATAGATGTTTTTCTGGAACTCCCTTGCTTTTTTGATGATCCAGCGGATATTGTCAATTTGGTCTCTGGTTCTTCTGCCTTTTCTAAAACCAGCTTGAACATCCGGAAGTTCATGGTTCACATATTGCTGAAGCCTGGCTTGGAGAATTTTGAGCATTACTTTACTACCATGTGAAAAGAGTGCATTTGTGGGGTAGTATGAGCATTCTTTGGCATTGCCTTTCTTTGGGTTTGGAATGAAAACTGACTTTTTCCAGTCCTGTGGCCACTGCTGAGTTTTCCAAATTTGCTGGCATATTGAGTGCAGCACTTTCACAGCATCATCTTTCAGGATTTGAAATAGCTCAACTGGATTTCCATCACCTCCACTAGTTTTGTTCGTTGTGATGCTTTCTAAGCCCACTTGACTTCACATTCCAGGATGTCTGGCTCTAGGTCAGTGATCACACCATCGTGATTATCTGGGTCATGAAGATCTTTTTGTACAGTTCTTCTGTGTATTCTTGCCACCTCTTCTTAATATCTTCTGCTTCTGTTAGGTCTGTACCACTTCTGTCCTTTATTGAGCCCATCTTTGCATGAAATGTTCCCTTGGTATCTCTAATTTTATTGAAGAGATCTCTAGTCTTTCCCATTCCATTGTTTTCCTCTATTTCTTTGCATTGATCGCTAAGGAAGGCTTTCTTATCTTTCCTTGCTATTCTTTGGAACTCTGCATTCAGATGCTTATATCTTTCCTTTTCCCCTCTGCTTTTCTCTTTCCTTTTACAGCTATTTGTAAAGTCTCCCCAGATAGCTATTTTGCTTTTTTGCATTTCTTTTCCATGGGGATGGTCTTGATCCCTGTCTCCTGTACAATGTCACGAATCTCAGTCCATAGTTCATCAGACACTCTATCAGATCTAGTCCCTTAAATCTATTTCTCACTTCCACTGTATAATCATAAGGGATTTGATTTAGGTCATACCTGAATGGTCTAGTGGTTTTCCCTACTTTCTTCAATTTAAGTCTGAATTTGGCAATAAGGAACTCATGATCTGAGCCACAGTCAGCTCCCTGTCTTGTTTTTGTTGACTGTATAGAGCTTCTCCATCTTTGGCTGCAAAGAATATAATCAATCTGATTTCGGTGTTGACCATCTGGTGATGTCCATGTGTAGTCTTCTCTTGTGTTTTGGAAGAAGGTGTTTGCTATGACCAGTGCATTTTCTTGGCAAAACTCTATTAGTCTGCCCTGCTTCATTCCGTATTCCAAGGCCAAATTTGCCTGTTACTCCAGGTGTTTCTTGACTTCCTACTTTTTCATTCCAGTCCCCTATAATGAAAAGGACATCTTTTTTGGGAGTTAGTTCTGAAAGGTCTTGTAGGTCTTCATAGAATCGTTCAACTTCAGCTTCTTCAGCGTTTCTGCTTGGGGCATAGACTTGGATTACTGTAATATTGAATGGTTTGCCTTGGAAATGAACAGAGATCATTCTGTCGTTTTTGTGATTGCATCCAAGTACTGCATTTCGGACTCTTGTTGACCATGACGGTTACTCCATTTCTTCTGAGGGATTCCTGCCCGCAGTAGTAGATATAATGGTCATCTGAGTTAAATTCACCCATTCTAGTCTATTTTAGTTCACTGATTCCTAGAATGTTGACATTCACTCTTGGCATCTCTTGTTTGACCACTTCCAATTTGCCTTGATTCATGAACCTGGCATTCCAGATTCCTATGCAATATTGCTCTTTGCAGCATCAGACCTTGCTTCTATCACAAGTTACATCTACAACTGGGTATTGTTTTTGCTTTGGCTCCATCCCTTCATTCTTTCTGGAATTGTTTCTCCACTGATCTCCAGTAGCAAATTGGGCACCTATTGACCTGGGGAGTTCCTCTTTCAGTATCCTATCATTTTGCCTTTTCATGCTGTTCATGGGGTTCTCAAGGAAAGAATACTGAAATGGTTTGCCATTCCCTTCTCCAGTGGGCCACATTCTGTCAGACCTCTCTACCATGACCCGCCCGTCTTGGGTGGCCCCATGGGCATGGCTTGGTTTCACTGAGTTAGACAGGTTGTGGTCTTAGTGTGATTAGATTGACTAGTTTTCTGTGAGTATGATTTCAGTGTGTCTGCCCCCTGATGCCCTCTTGCAGCACCTACCATCTTACTTGGGTTTCTCTTAACCTTGGAAGTGGGTTATCTCTTCACTGCTGCTCCAGCAAAACACAGCCTCTGCTCCTTACCTTGGACGAGGAGTATCTCCTCACTGCCGCCCCTTATAACTTTGAACGTGGAATAGCTCCTCTAGCCCCCCCTGTGCCCACGCAGCCACCACTCCTTGGAGGTGGGGTTGCTCCTCCAGGCCGCTGCCCCTGGCCTCAGTCATGGGGTAGGCCTCCGGGCCACTGCCCCTGGCCTTGGGTGAGGTGTAGGTCGTCCAGGCCACGGCCCCTGTCCTCAGACGTGGGGTAGCTCCTCTAGGCCACCTCCTTTCTGGCATGGGGTCCTCCTGGCTTCTGTCCCTGACCTTGGACATGGGGTTCAGTGATTAGCACTCTGTATTTTCACTGCTGAGGGCCTGGTTGAATCCTGGTCAGGAATCTAAGATTCTGCAAACTAAGCAGTGTGGCCAAAAAGTTAAAAAGTCAAACTCTTAAAAACAGAGAGTAAAATGGTGGTTACCAGAGGATGGGGATGGGGAGTAGGACAGATATTGTTAACTTGTAATTACTCTTGTATATTCTTTTATGCTTATTCAGTGGTAAAGAATCTTCCTGCCAATGCAGGAGAAGCAGGAGACAGGGGTTTGATCCCTGGGTCAGGAAGATCCCCTGGAGGAAGAAATGGTTACCAACTTCAGTATTCTTGCCTGGAAAATTCCAAGAAAAGAGCCTGGAAAACTCCAGTCCATGAGATCACACTGAGTTGGACATGACTGAGCAACTAAGCACACACTCACACATTTGTTGGGTTAATTTTTAAACTCATTCTATTTTGATTATAATAGAAATTTAGTATATTTTTTAACCTTTTAACCAAGCCCATATTTTATTACTAGTTCCACAATTTTTGATTATTCCCAAGCATTGACTCTATTTCTTATAAATTTGAAGTGCATTATCTTTGCTTATCTAACAAATAAAATACATTACATGTTATCTTTATTTATTACAATTGCATAAAATGTTGTGAGAAAAATATTGATATTTTACAATGTTCAGGGTTCTCCTTATTTATCGTTTATGAAGGTCCTGTTTATCATTTATGGAGATGGTGTTCTGTGTCCCTGAACAAGATATTTTTCAGATATATTCATTATCCTTTTCTTAAAAAAAAAAAAAATATATATTCCTAAATGTTTTTCTCTTTTTGTTCAATTTGATTGCATGATTTCCTATTTTTATATGCATGACTGCTAATTCAATATACAAAGAAAAAAAGAAACTTGATTATTTTCTTTCTTTGGGATTTAAAAATTTTGTTTTGTTTTATTTTTTTTAATTAGCTTTTATTGGATGATAGTTGCTTTATAATGTTTTATTAGTTTCTACTGTGTAGCAAAATGAATCATATATATATATTTCCCCTGCCTTTTTGACTTCCTTCCAATTCAGGCCACCACAGTGCATTAGGCTGACATACGTACCCCATTGAAACTATGTATAAAATAAATAACTAATGAGAACATACTGTATACACAGAGAACCCTATTTAATTGAATTTTAAATTTTAATAATTCAGAGTGTATAAAAAGTTAGAAGAATAACAACAAATTTCTTAAAAATTCAAAATCAATTTAAGAATATGCTTTTTCAATACATTAAAGTAATTAATTTCTCTATTTATTTTGGTAGTAAAATTGTCACAGATTTGGCCAGTATTTTTGATATCCCCATCATTCTTTGAGCACTTCCTTACTTCCTGGTACCACATGATATTCTGGACTTATATTTCTCTTCCTATCCCTGAAATGAGCTTTCTCTCTAAGGAAACTTAATTATTCTAATAGATTGATAACATTTTCAAAAAACAAGATCTGGATGATGGATGTGCAGTTCAGTGGCTGGGTCATTGCCTCTCAGTTCTCTCAACACAGAGCTAGAAAATTTGCTGATGATAAATAGATAAATACATAAATAGATAGATGATATAGGCCTTTACTCTTGTGCATATCTATCTCTATATATTAAGATAATTATCAATCTGATATATCCAATGCCAATTCAATGCCACAGCTACATTCAATTATTTCTTTTACATGCTTGTAATATTTATCAAACTATAAGAAAGTGTCTCCTGTTGTCCTATATTTATTTATTCATTTGCTAAAGATTAAAATACAGAAGGGTTCTGTCAGAATTGCTAACCCATACTACTGTAAAGAGCAAACTTAGTAGATGAAGTTTAATATTTTTCTTATAAGTTTTGTGATTTGGAGATAAAATTTATAAACTGAATGTTACAAATAACCAGTGAAAAATTTAGTTGTTCTTGTTTAGTTCGGTGGTCAAGTCATGTCCAACTCTTCACAACCATATGGACTGCAACAAGCCAGGTTTCCTTGTCCCTCACCAACTCCTAGAGTTTGCTCAGAAGTTCATATCCATTTAATCAGTGATATCATCCAACCAAAACAAGACCAGGAGCTGACTGTGGCTCAGATCATGAACTCCTTATTGCCAAATTCAGAATGAAATTGAAGAAAGTAGGGAAAACCACTAGACCATTCAGGTATGACCTAAATCAAATCCCTTATGATTATACAGTGGAAATGAGAAATAGATTTAAGGGCCTAGATCTGATAGATAGAGTGCCTGATGAACTATGGATGGAGGTTTGTGACACTGTACAGGAGACAGGGATCAAGACCATCCCCATGGAAAAGAAATGCAAAAAAGCTGTGAAAAAAGAGGAGTGAAAAGCAAATGAGAAAAGGAAAGATATAAGCATCTGAATGCAGAGTTCCAAAGAATAGTAAGAAGAGATAAGAAAGCCTTCTTCAGTGATCAGTGCAAAGAAATAGAGGAAAACAACAGAATGGGAAAGACTAGAGATCTCTTCAAGAAAATTAGAGATACCAAGGGGACAATTCACACAAAGATGGGCTCGATAAAGGACAGAAATGGTATGGACCTAACAGAAGCAGAAGATATTAAGAAGAGGTGGCAAGAATACACAGAAGAACTGTACAAAAAAGTTCTTCATGATGCAGATAATCACGATGGTGTGATCACTGATCTAGAGCCAGACATTCTGGAATGTGAAGTCCAGTGGGCCTTAAAAAGCATCACTATGAACAAAGCTAGAGGAGGTGAGGGAAATACAGTTGAGCTATTTCAAATCCTGAAAGATGATGCTGTGAAAGTGCTGCACTCAATATGCCAGCAAATTTGGAAAATGCAGCAGTGGCCACAGGACTGGAAAAGTTCAGTTTTCATTCCAATCCCAAAGAAAGGCAATGCCAAAAAATGCTCAAACTACCCCAAAATTGCACTCATTTCACACGCTAGTAAAGTATTGCTCAAAATTCTCCAGGCCAGGCTTCAGCAATAAGTGAGCCATGAAATTCCAGATGTTCAAGCTGGTTTTAGAAAAGGCAGAGGAACCAGAGATCAAATTGCCAACATCCGCTGGATCATGGAAATACCAAGAGAGTTCCAGAAAAACATCTATTTCTGCTTTATTGACTATGCCAAAGCCTTTGACTGTGTGGATCACAATAAACTGTGGAAAATTCTGAAAGACATGGGAATACCAGACCACCTGACCTGCCTCTTGAGAAATCTGTATGCAGGTCAGGAAGAAAAAGTTAGAATTGGACATGGAACAACAGACTGGTTCCAAATAGGAAAAGGAGTACTTCAAAGTTGTATAGTATCATCCTTCTTATTTAACTTATATGCCAAGTACATAATGAGAAACGCTGGACTGGAAGAAACACAACCTGGAATCAAGATTGCTGGGAGAAATATCAATAACCTCAGATATGCAGATGACACCATCCTTATGGCAGAAAATGAAAAAGAACTAAAAGACTCTTGATGAAAGTGAAAGCGGAGAGTGAAAAAGTTGGCTTAAAGCTCAACATTCAGAAAATGAAGATCATGGCATCTTGTCCCATCACTTCATGGGAAATAGATGGGGAAACAGTGGAAACAGTGTCAGACTTTATTTTTCTGGGCTCCCAAATCACTGCAGATGGTGATTGCAGCCATGAAAGTAAAAGAGGCTTACACCTTGGAAGGAAAGTTATGATCAACCTAGATAGCATATTCAAAAGCAGAAATATTACTTTGCCAAGAAAGGTCTGTCTAGTTAAGGCCATGGTTTTTCCTGTGGTCATGTATGGATGTGAGAGTTGGACTGTGAAGAAAGCTGAGCACCGAAGAACTGATGCTTTTGAACTGTGGTGTTAGAGAAGACTCTTGAGAGTCCCTTGGACTGCAAGGAGATCCAACCAGTCCATTCTGAAGGAGATCAGCCCTGGGATTTGTTTGAAGGGAATGATGCTGAAGCTGAAACTCCAGTACTTTGGCCACCTCATGCAATGAGTTGACTCATTGGAAAAGACTCATGCTGGGAGGGATTGGGAGCAGGAGGAGAAGGGGACGACAGAGGATGAGATGGATGGATGGCATCACTGACTAGATGCACATGAGTTTGAGTGACCTCCGGGAGTTGGTGATGGACAGGGAGGCCTGGTGTGCTGTGATTAATGGGTTCACAAAGAGTCGGACACGACTGAGCGACAGCACTGACTGACCATCCAACGGTCTCATCCTCTGTAGCCCTATTCAGCACATTTTAACAAGTACATGCATATATAAAATTATCAGGGTCTATAACAATCCCAAACAAAGGCAGTGCCAAAGAATGCTCAAACTACCTCACAATTGCACTCATCTCACATGCTAGTAAAGTAATGCTCACAATTCTCCAAGCCAGGCTTCAGCAATATGTGAACCATGAACTTCCTCATGTTCAAGCTGGTTTTAGAAAAGGCAGAGGAACCAGAGATCAAATTGCCAACATCCACTGGATCATGGAAAAACCAATAGAGTTCCAGAAAAACATCTATTTCTGCTTTATTGACTATGCCAAAGCCTTTGACTGTGTGGATCACAATAAACTGTGGAAAATTCTGAAAGACATGGGAATACCAGACCACCTGATCTGCCTCTTGAGAAATCTGTATGCAGGTCAGGAAGCAACAGTTAGAACTGGACATGGAACAACAGACTGGTTCCAAATAGGAAAAGGAGTCTGTCAAGGGTGTATATTGTCACCCTGTTTATTTAACTTATATGCAGAGTACATCATGAAAAATGCTGGACTGGAAGAAACACAAACTGGAATCAAGATTGCTGGGAGAAATATCAGTAACCTCAGATATGCAGATGACACCACCCTTATGGCAGAAAGTGAAGAGGAACTAAAAAGCCTCTTGATGAATGTGAAAGTGGAGAGTGAAAAAGTTGGCTTAAAGCTCAACATTCAGAAAACGAAGATCATGGCATCCGGTCCCATCACTTCATGGGAAATAGATGAAGAAACAATGGAAACAGTGTAAGACTTTATTTTGGGGGGCTCCAAAATCACTGCAGATGCTGACTGCAGCCATGAAATTAAAAGACGCTTACTCCTTGGATGGAAAGTCTTGACCAACCTAGATAGCATATTCAAAAGCAGAGACATAACTTTGCCAACAAAGGTTTGTCTAGTTAAGGCTATGGTTTTTCCTGTGCTCATGTATGGATACGAGAGTTGGACTGTGAAGAAGGTTGAGTACAGAAGATTTGATGCTTTTGAACTGTGGTGTTGGAGAAGACTCTTGAGAGTCCCTTGGACTGCAAGGAGATCCAACCAGTCCATTCTGAAGGAGATCAGCCCTGGGATTTTTTGGAAGGAGTGATACTAAAGCTGAAACTCCAGTACTTTGGCCACCTCATGCGAAGGGTTGACTCATTGGAAAAGACTCTGATGCTGGGATGGATTGGGAGCAGGAGGAGAAGGGGACGACAGAGGATGAGATGGCTGGATGGCATCACTGACTCGATGTACGTGAGTCTGAGTGAGCTCTGGTAGTTGGTGATGGACAGGGAGGCCTGGCTTGCTGTGATTCATGGGGTCGCAAAGAGTGGGACACGACTGAACAACTGATTTAATCTGATAACTAATTCACCAACACAAAATTGTTGTACATGCCTCTTTTTAGGCATCCTCCAAAACAACCAAACTTTCTGAGTTTTGACACTGTATTTTAGTTTTAGTTGTCATAGAGCTTTGTATGAGTGTACTTTGTATAATATTCTTTTAAATCTGACTGTTTTTCCTCTGTTTAATGTCTATGATTTCCAGAAACAAGTTATGGAAGTAATAACAAAATGTTAAATGAGTCAATGGGATTAAATTGTAAGTCTAGATAAAGGCCCAACTTTATATAATTTATTGATTTTGTCCAAGACAGTAAAGCATTTCAATGCTTTTTTAAAAGTGCTTCCCAGGTGGCACTAGTGGTAAAGAACCTGCCTACCAATGCAGGTTAGAGGAAGGAGATAGATTCCAATCCTGAGTCAGGAAGGTACCCTGGAGGAGGGCATGGCAACCCACTAGGGTACTCTTGCCTAGAAAATCGCATAGACAGTGGAGACTGGCAGGTTACAGTCCATAGAGTTGCAAAGTCAGACACAAATGAAGCGACTTACACACATGCAATATCTATGAAATTTATTCATATTTTTGGTGATATTTGTAATTTGTTTTTCATTACTGAATATTTCATTGCATGTTCATAACACAGTTAAATTATTTTCTCTCATTGATATATATTTTGACTGTTCTACTTATTGCTTTTCATGGATAAAATGGCAACAAATATAAAATTCTCTTTAAAATGCGTTTTATTTTTCGTGGATATATACCTAGAAGTGAAATTTCTAAGTCATAGGTAAGCACATGCTTAATTTTATTACAAATCACTAAACAATTTCCAAAGTAGTGGTATTATTTTACACTTCATTCATTAATGTATTAAAATTCCAGGTGCTCCATATCCTTGTCAACATTTGTTTTACTTCAGTCTTTCCATTTTAGTCATTCCAGTGGATAGTTTATTGTGTCATAAGAGACCTTTCCTTACCTATAGATCATGAATAACACTTTCATAAACAGGATATATAGTATACTATATACATGCATATATATATATATACACATATATAAACTTTATATGTGTATATATATATACATATATAAACTTTATATATGTATATATATATATATACATATATATACACATTTTTCATATATATACTTGTATATATAGCATATTGGAGGTGGAAATGGCAACCCACTCCAGTATTCTTGCCTGGAGAATCCCATGGACAGAGAAGCCTGGAGAGCTACAGTCAATGGGGCCACAAAGAGTCGGACACTACTGAGTGACTGAGCACATAGTATATAGACTATATATATATATGTATATATATATATATATGCAGATATATATACACATACACTCTATTCTGGCATATATATGTTGTATATATATTATATATATATATATATATATTATATGTAGTGAATTTCTATATGTAATAGGAAAGCGTTGGATTTTTTTTCTTTCTTGTATGGATATCCAGATATTTCAGTACAATACAGTGAAACACTTTTTAAAATCATTGAATTGCTTGACTGTCTTGGTCAAAAATCAATAAACTGTATAAATGCAGGCCTTTGTCTGGACTCTCAATTTAATCCATTGACTCATTATCATTTTGCTGTTACTTCCATGACTTCTTTCTGAAGGTTATGTAGTCAGTTAAGGAAAATTCCCCAATTTTGACCCACTTTTTGTTTATTCTAAATGCATTGAAATTTTACATACATTTAAAATAGCCTTGTCAGTTTCTATAACAAAACCACTGAGGTTATGGTTAAGATTGACTTGAATACACTATTTGAAGAGAGCTGCAGTAAGAGATAATTCCAATTCTTAAATGATGTATTGCCCTATTTTTTTTTTTTTTTTGGTCTCAGTGATATATTGCAGCATTCATTGTGTAATTTTTCCAGGTCTTTCTTAAATACATTCTTAAGTGTAACATGATATATTAACATTATTGTAAAAATATTCTGTTTTCTGCAACTGATTTTATAAATTGATTTTGTACTCTATGACATTACCAAATTTTCCTGTTTTTTCTGTTGGTTGGTCTCTAGATTACTTGGGACTTTCTTCACCAATGATAATGTTATCCTAGGACAGAGATAATTTCACACTTCCTTTAAAATGTTTTTTTCTTGAAATGTTGCACTGGGTAAAATCCTCTGGTACAATGTGAACAGAAGTGGTTCAAGTGGACGGTCCACTGAAATACCTATCTACAAGGGACACATTTTCTCAAAATTTATATATTCTGTTACCTGTTGCTGTGCTTTTATTTATGTATTTGCTGGAGAAGACTTGTTTTTAGAAAAAAAGGTGAATGTTTTTAATGATAAAAGGTACAATTCACAAAGAAAATAGACCTCATAAAATATTAGACACCTTAACAACAAAGAAACAAAGATACATAAAGCAAAAATAAGAAGAAATATAAGGGAAAAGAAAAATATATAATCATAGTGAGACATATTGACATTTCTCTTAGAATATTTTATCAAGCGCAGAAAAAATAAGAATAGGAGCATCTTGAATGGTGTCATTAATGATTTAAATATATTTGTATTGAATGAATTTATATTAATTATATCCTACACAAATATATTTAAAATTTTCTACCCCATACGTTGTTGCTGCTGCTACTGCTGCTAAGCTGCTTCAGTCGTGTCCAATTCTGTGCGACCCCATAGACGGCAGCCCACCAGGCTCCCCCGTCCCCGGGATTCTCCAGGCAAGAATACTGGAATGGGTTGCAATTTCCTTCTCCAATGTATGAAAGTGAAAAGTGAAAGTGAAGTCACTCAGTCATGTCCGACTCCTAGTGACCCCACGGACTGCAGCCTACCAGGCCCCTCCATCATTAGACATTTAGAAAAACTTGCAAAAAGATAAACATTACCAAATTTCAAAAAGTAGAATTCTTGTTGTGTGTGTGATTCATTATACATATGCACATATGTTAGTTTTGAAATTATTTTCCATTATATGTTACTATAAGACACTGACTATAGCTCCGTGTGTTATATAGTAAATCTTTGTTGTTTGTTGCATATTTATATATATATATATATTTAATCTGAAATCTGGAATCCTGTTCATACTAAGTTAAACAAGTGGAATCAATTCAGTTCAGTTCAGTTCAGTCGCTCAGTCATGTCCAACTCTTTGCAGCCCCATGGACTGCAGCATGCCAGGCTTCCCTGTCCATCACCAACTCCTGTAGTCTACTCAAACACACGTCCGTTGAGTCAGTGATGCCATCCAACTATCTCATCCTCTGTCATCCCCTTCTCCTCCCACCTTCAATCTTTCACAGCATCAGGGCCTTTTCAAATAAGTCAGTTCTTCACGTCAAGTAGCCAAAGTATTGGAGTTTCAACTTCAATATCAGTCCTTCCAATGCATATTCAGGACTGATTTCCTTAGGATGGACTGGTTGGGTCAGCTTTTCAATATGCTGTCTAAGTTGGTCATAACAATTTTAGTTAGGCAAAAGCTCATAAGTTTTCTGATATATATGTTACACATATTATATATATATATATATGTGTGTGTGTGTGTGTGTGTGTGTACAAAAGGTTTTCTACTACTCTTGATAAAGGCCTGAGAAAGAACAGAAAAAAAGAGATGGAGAAGTTGGAAAACATAAATTAAATGGGAGCACTGAATATGAAATAGAAAAAGGAAAACAAAGTAGATAAAAGATCTTCAAATAGTCCAGTTGTTTTTTTAACATGGCTGTTCATTAGAAACATCTGGAGCTCAGGCAAAAGAAAAAAAAAGAAGCAATACCTGGACATTTGTATTTTTCAAAAATTCCAAGATAATTCTGTTATACATCTGTATTTTAAAAAGTGATTACAGGAAGTTTTTCTATTAAATGGTGTTTTTGATGACATAGAATTTTATAATTTTTCTGTTATTCAATCAATCATGATACAATGGTATTAGGTGGGTAACAGTTGCATAATCACAAGAGTAAAATATGTTTATCAGTTTTCACAATCAATAATAAGACAAAAAATAGAAGATAATTACAATTGCAAGCCATAATGGGAACATGATTAAGCTAACAATTAAAAAATAATAACATACAATTTGAGGAATCAAGCAGAGTGATGTCATAAGTGGAAATGCATATATGCACATGTTTTCATCTGCTCAGCCAGTATACCTTTTGGTTGGCAGATTTAATCCATTTACATTTAAGGTAATTATTGATATGTATGATACTATTACCATTTTCTTAATTGTTTTGGGTTTATTTTTCTGTTGGTAGGACTTTTCCTTTTCTTATTTTCTGCCTAGAGAAGTTCCTTTGGCATTTGTTATAAAGTTGGCTTAGTGGTGCTGAATTCTTTTAACTTTTGCTTGTCAGGAAAGCTTTTGATTTCTCCATCAAATCCGAAGGAGGGCCTTGCTGGGTGGAATATTCTTGGTTGTAGGTTCTTCCCTTTCATCACTTTAGATATGTCATGCCATTCCCTTCTGGCTTGTAGAGTTTCCATTGAGAAAACAGTTGATAACCTGAAAGGAGTTCCCTTGTATGTTGTCATTTTCCCTTTGTTGCTTTAAATATTTTATCTGTGTTTTTGATATTTGTCAGTTTGATAACTATGTGTCTGGGTATGTTCCTCCTTGGGTTTATCCTGCCTGGGACTCTCTGTGATTCCTGGACTTTGTTGATTATTTCCTTTTCCATGTTAGGAAAGTTTTCAGCTAATATCTCTTCAAATATTTTCTCAGGTCCTTTCTTTATCTTTTCTCCTTCTGGAACCCCTACAATGAGAATGTTCATGCATTTAATGCTGTCCCAAAAGTCTCTTGGGCTGCCTTCATTTCTTTTCATTCTTTTTTCTATATTCTGTCATGTGGCAGTGATTTCCACCATTCTGTCCTCCAGACCATTTATCTGTGCTTCTGCCTCAATTATTCTGCTATGGATTCCTTCCAATGTATTATTTATCTTGGTTTGTTTGATCTTTAGTTCTTGTAGGTCTTTGGTAAACATTTCTTGCATCTTCTCAATCTTTGCCTCCATTATTTTCCCGTGGTCCTAAATATTCACTATCACTGTTCTGAGTTATTCTTCTGGAATATTGTCTGTCTCCTCTTCATTTAGTTGTTTTTATGGGGTTTGATCTTGTCCCTTCATCTGGGATGTAACTTTCTGCTTTTTCATTCTGATTAACTTTCTGTAATGTGGTTTTGTGGTATTGTAGTTCTTCTTGCTTCTTCTGTCTGCCCTCTGATGGAGGAGGCTAAGAAGCTTGTGTAAGAGCTTCCTGATAGGAGAGACTGGTGATAAGAATAAAGCTTTTACTCAGTAAAGCTTTAATACAATTGTCTGCTGATGGCAACCTAGTCCTTGGGTCTGTGGGCTCTATGGTCAGGTTAATGTGGACCTCCAAGAGTGTTTATGTCAAAAGGAACTTTCTCAGACAACTGTAGCCAGTCCCCCTGTCCCTGCAGTGAGCCCCTGCTCACCTACACCTCCACAGGAGACCCTCCAACACCAGCAGGCACTTTTGGTTCAGTCTTCTGTTGAGTCACTGCTCCTTTTTTTTATGAATCTTGGTGCAGGCAAAGTTTTGTTTGTGCCCTCCAAGACTGGAGTCTCTGTTTACCCCAGTCCTGTGGAAGTCTGGTAATCAAATCCTGTTGGCCTTCAAAGTCAGATTCTTTGGGGATTCCAAGTCCCTTTGTTGGGTCCCCAGGCTGGGAAGCCTGACATGGGGTTCTGAACTTTCAAAACAGTGGGAGAACTTCTTTGGTATTATTGTTCTCTAGTTTGCAGGTCACTCACCAGGAGGGTATGGGATTTGACTTCATCATATGTATGTCCCTCCTACCATCTTGCTGTAGCTTCTTTGTCTTTGGATATAGGGTATATTTTTTGGTAAGTTTCAGCATTCTCCTGTCAATGGTCATTCAGTAGCTAGTTGTGATTTTGGTGCTCTTACAGGAGATGAATGCACATCCTTCATCTCCACCATCTGTTGCTGTCCTTTTAGATTCCTCTTTTGCCCCCTCTCACATTAAAAAAGTTTCCTTTTATTCTTCAGAGGCAGAAAGTTGCTATTTTACTTGACTGCTGAATATTGTCAAGTAATATTTTGTATGTTTTACAATGACCATATGCTTGTTTTTAATTATTTTAATTAAAAATTAACTCAATTTAACTGATTGATTTTTTAAATTTAAATGTATTTATTTTAATTAGAGGCTAATTACTTTACAATATTGTATTGCTTTTTTTCAATACATAAATACAGTTAGCTCAACCTTGCTTTGCTAGAATAAATCCTGCATGACCATGGCTTATTATTCTTGCTATTTATTGTCAGATTTTATTTGCAAATATTTTATCAAGAACATTTGTAGGTCTCTTCATTAGGGTTATTAGTCTATGCATTTATTTTTGATAATATATTTATCAGTCTTTGGTATCATTAATATTCTAGCTTCACAAATCAAAAGGAGAAATATTTCTTTCTTTTTGAATTCTAAAATATTTGCATAAGATTACCATTTCTTCCTTAAATGTTTGGTATAAGTCATCAGTGAACGCTGTCTTAGTCTGAAAGCTATTCTTTGCAATTTTTTTTGGTTACAAATACTATATCTATAACACATAAAATTATTAGATATTTTAAAATTTACATCAATTTTGAGAACTCTTTTTTTAAGGACTTTTTTTAAAATTTCATCTATGTTCTCAAATTTATTGCCCTAGGATTTCTTGAAAATGTTTCTACATGATTAATTTAATATTGTAGGATTCATGTGAAAAATTCTCTCATTTTTTTCTTAGGTTGGTGTTTTTCTCTGTTTCCCTTCATATAGTTAATACTTTTATGAATAAATGAATAAAATTTTTGTACTCTATTATTACCCTTTTCCTAGTGTTTGATTTTTTCAGAAATACTTTTATTTTTTTACCTATTTAGGAATCACAGTCTTTATTTTTATCTTGCCTTTTAGGCAAAGAGCTTAGATAATTGCATTTAGACCATTCTACTTTCCTACAATGAGCATTCAGAAATACATTTTCCTCTGAGTCCTGCTTTTGCTGCATCATGCAGATTTTGGTATTACTTTTTTTTTATTCATCCCAATTACACTAGTTTCTATTATTTAACATTTTCAGGGATTTTTTTTTTTTTTCTAAATCAGCTACTGTAAATTATTTTCAATTTTACTATCATTGTGGTTAGAGAATCTAGTCTATAGCTAAAATTGCTTTTGTTGTTCAGTCATTAAGTCATGTTTGATTCTTTGTGACCCCGTGGACTGCAACATGCCAGGTTTCCCTGTCCTTCACTATCTCCAGGAGTTTGTTTACACTTATGCCCATTAAGCTAATGACGCCATCCAACTATCTCATTGTCTGTTGCCCCATTCTCCTCAATCTTCCCCAGCATCAAGGTCTTTTCTGGTGGGTTAGCTCTTTGCATCAGGTGGCCAACGATTTACAGCTTCAGCATCAGTCCTTCCAAATAATATTCAGGGTTGATTTGCTTTAGGATTGACTTTATCTACTTGTTGTCCAAGGGACTCTCGAGTCTTCTCCAGCACCACAATTTGAAAGTATCAACTATTGGGTGCTCAGCCTTCTTTATGTACCAACTCTCACATTTGTATATGACTGCTGGAAAAACCATAGCTTTGATTATACAGATCTTTGTTGACAAAGTGATGTCTCAGCTGTTTAATATGCTATCTAGGTTTTTAATATCTTTTCTTCCAAAGAGCAAGTATCTTTTAATTTCATGGCTTCAGTCACTATTGGCAGTGATTTTGGCTGAAAATAAAACTTGTCACTGTTTCCACCTTTTCCCCAACTACTTTCCATGAAGTGATGGGATCAGTTGCCATGATCCTCATTTTTTGAACGTTGAGTTTTAAGCCAGATTTTTCATTATCTTCTTTCACCCTTATCAAGAGACTCTTTAATTCCTCTTTACTTTCTACCATTAGAGTTGTATCATTTCCATATCTGAGTCTGTTGATATTTCTCCCAGCAATCTTAATGCCAGCTTGGGATTCATCCAGTCCATCATTTGACATGATGTGCATGCATGCATGCTAAGTCACTTCAGTCGTGTCTGACTCTATGTGACCCTATGGACTGTAGACTGCCAGGCTCCTCTGTCCATGGGATTCTCCAGGCAAGAATACTGGAGTGGGTTGCCATTCCCTTTTCTAAGGGGTCTTCTAGGCCCAGGGATTGAAGCTGCATATCTTACAAGTCTCCTGCTTTGGCAGGCAGGTTCTTTACCACTAGCACAACACTGGAAGCCCAGTCTGCATATAAGTTAAATAAGCGGGGTAATAGTAAACAGCCTTGATGTACTCCTTTCCCAATTTTGAGCCAATCTGTTGTTCCATATTGGTTCTAAGTGTTGCTTCTTGACTTGCATATAGGTTTCTCAGGAGACAGGTAAGGCGCTCTGATATTCTCATCTCTTTTAGAATTTTTAATAAGTTTATTGTCATCCACATAGTCAAAATATTTTCATAATCAATGAAGCAGAAGTAGATGTTTTTCTGAATTCTGTTGCTTTTTCTATGGTCTAACGGATGTTCCTCTGCTTTTGCTAAACCCAACTTGTGCATCTGGAAATTCTTGGTTCTCACACTGCTGAAGCCTAGTTTGAAGGATTTTGAGCATAAACTTGCTAGCATGTGAAATGAGCACAATTGTATGGTAGTTGAACATTCTTTGGCCACACTCTTCTTTGGTATTGGAATAAAAACTGACATTTTCCAATCCTCTGGCCACTGCTGAGTTTTCTCAGTTTTGCTGACATATTGAGTCCAGCACTTTAACCACATTATCTTTTAGGATTTGAAATAGTTCAGCTGGAATTCTGTCACTACCCCCCTACCCTAGCTTTGTTTGTAGTAATGTTTCATAAGGCCCACTTGACTTTAAACTCCAGGATGTCTGGAATTATTTTACTTTTATTGATAATTGCTTTATAGTCTACTAAATATTCTATCTTGGTGAATGTTCCATGTTGGCTTGTTAAAATGTATATTCTGCAATTGTTGGTGATACTGCTGTATTTACCATTTAGATCAAGTTGTGTGGTAGTTTTATTTAAATTATCTAATGGTAACTCATTTTTCTCTACTTTTCTATGATTTATATTTTAGAGATAATTTGTTTCTCTCTTTAGTTTTATCAAATTTTTCTTCATGAATTTTGAGTTTGGGTTAGATATATTCGCATTTAGGATTATTATACCTTTTTAGTACTTTAATTATTTTGTTTTCATAATATGTCACTTTAATTTTGGTAATACTCTGTGTTGAAAGTCTACTTTGATCTTAAACACTACTACAGAGATATTTTGTTCATTATTTTGATTTTTGTGTTTTTCTACCCATTTTCTTCCTAGTTACCTGTGTTTTGTAATTTAAAATTTGTTTCAAGTAGAATATGATTGGGTTCTATCCTTTAATCCATCTCACACTCTCATTAATATATCATGGGCTTAATTATTATATCTTGGACTTTGTTTCATATATATTCCCTTTACTTTTATTTATCCTTTGATATTTTCCTGACTTTTTATTGTTATGTGATGGTTTTCTATGATGGCTTAAATATTTTCAGCTGTTTGTTATTTCCTAGTTATTATTTCACTTGTATAAATCCTGATTAGCTGAACATTTTGCATGCATTTCTGTTTAGTTTTCAAATCAAGTTTCAGATTTTTTTTTTTTTTAACTTGCCATTCAAATTTGCCTGGTCCTCCACTGGTTAAGACTCTGACCTTCCAATGCAGAGGTCACTAGTTCAATCCTTAGTCTGGGAGCTAAGATCTGCATGCCACACAGCTTGGCAAAAAAAAAAAAAAATCCATTCTCTCTTCTAAGCTTCTGTGTTCCAGTTACATATTTGTTTAAAGATATGTTTTTAAGTCATTAAATAACTTTACTTTTTTTAGTCTTTTTAAGCTATGTATTTAATGTTAATGTAGATTTAAAATCACTGAACCAAGTTTTCTTTTTTTTTTTTTTTCCTGCATTTTCAATCTATCATCAGGGCTTACTGTTGGAATTTGCAGTTTATATATTTCATTTTTCGCAGAAGGCAATGGCACCCCACTCCAGTACTCTTGCCTGGAAAATCCCATGGACGGAGGAGCCTGGTAGGCTGCAGTCCATGGGGTTGCTAAGAGTCAGACATGACTGAGCTACTTCACTTTCTCTTTTCACTTGCATGCATTGGAGAAGGAAATAGCAACCCACTCCAGTGTTCTTGCCTGGAGAATCCCAGGGACGGGGGAACCTGGTAGGCTGCCGTTTATGGGGTCACACAGACTTGGACACGACTGAAGTGACTTAGCATATTTCATTTTTAGGTCTGGAATTTCAATTTGTTAATTTTCACACTGTCCATTTTTCTGCTAATAGTAGCCAGATTTTTATTTATTAAGGTTATATTTTCTTGTAAGTTCTTGAGCAGATATTTAATAGATCTGTAAAAGTTTCATTTTCTTCAAGTTCCTATATCTAATCTATTTTGATATATATTTTTATTGATTGCAAATGGTATACACTTTCTTGTTTCTTTTCAAGTCTAACCTGTTTTATCATATACTGACCATTTTGGATGTTATGTTGTGAAGTCTCCTTTTTCTGTTAATTTTTCTTTAAAATATTTATTTTTGTACTAGCTATCTATACTAACTTTGCTGAACAAAAATTTAAACTCTGTCATCCCTGAAGTGGGCAGCAAGTAAAACTTTATATTCCTTTGGCTTTTGGGCTATTGTTTTTCTGTGGGGAATTCGACATTTCTCTCTCACATGTATAATTAAGGTGGTGGTTTAGTCACTAAATGGTGTCTGACACTTGTGACTCCACGTACTATAGTGCAGCAGACTCCTGTCCATGGGCTTTCCCATGCAAGAATATTGAAGTCGAGTGCCATTTCCTGTCCCAGGGGATCTTCCTGATCATAGAACTGAACCCTTGTTTCCTGCACTGCAGCAAGATTCTTTAACATTGAATCCCTGGGGAAGCCCAATTAAGGTGTCACCCAGTAAATTGAGCAGCTAATATTCAAATTATAATGACATTTTCCCCTGTTTTGTTCCTCATTTATAAGCTGTTTCTGAAGGCCCACACTCTACTATAATTATTTAAGCAAGTAATTCTGTGCCTTTCTATGTGAGTCCATAATACCACCCTATGAAAAATGTAGAAGGTCCCCAGGTAAAAAGCCACATATAGTAGAATCTTATCCTGTAAAGTTCAAGTCTTTTATGGAATACATAATTTAACTAACATAATTTAAGAAAATTATTACCACTAGGTATTAAACTTTACATGCTGTTAATAAAAAATGTGCCTGTTCCTCAAACATGGAGCATTCCAATGAATGATCAAATATTTCATCACGAAGAAAGCAAGAGTAGGTTCCAAAATCAGAAATATTTACAAATGCTGCTCACAGTACAATAAATTGGAAATTACTTAACAAAATCTAAAAGCAAAAGGCCCTTGCAATTAATTATCTTTTTAAATTATTAATTTAAAATTAATTCTCCCTTGAAGTTGAAAATAAAATAAATACTTTTTGAAGAAAAAATTTTATTATGGAACTTCTGAAAGGAAAGATAAATATTAATAGAATTCAAAATCCAAAATTTGTGAAGTATTATATGACTTATATGCTGTCATTTATCACTATTATCTATTTTATCACAATGTTTTTCCCCTGTCAAAATGTAAATATCTTTCTAAATACCATATATATGCGTTAGTATATTGTATTTATGTTTTTCCTTCTGGCTTACTTCACTCTGTATAATAGGCTCCAGTTTCATCCACCTAATTAGAACTGATTCAAATGTATTCTTTTTAATGGCTGAGTAATACTCCATTGTGTATATGTACCACAGCTTTCTTATCCATTCATCTGCTGATGGACATCTAGGTTGCTTCCATGTCCTGGCTATTATAAACAGTGCTGCGATGAACATTGGGGTACACGTGTCTCTTTCCCTTCTGGTTTCCTCAGTGTGTATGCCCAGCAGTGGGATTGCTGGATCATAAGGCAGTTCTATTTCCAGTTTTTTAAGGAATCTCCACACTGTTCTCCATAGTGGCTGTACTAGTTTGCATTCCCACCAACAGTGTAAGAGGGTTCCCTTTTCTCCACACCCTCTCCAGCATTTATTATTTGTAGACTTTTGGATCGCAGCCATTCTGACTGGTGTGAAATGGTACCTCATAGTGGTTTTGATTTGCATTTCTCTGATAATGAGTGATGTTGATCATCTTTTCATGTGTTTGTTAGCCATCTGTTTGGGAGAATGGCAATGAAACATGTAAAATATCATGTAGGAAACGAGTTGCCAGTCCAGGTTCGATGCATGATGCTGGATGCTGGGGGCTGGTGCACTGGGACGGCCCAGAGGGATGGTATGGGGAGGGAGGAGGGAGGAGGGTTCGGGATGGGGAGCACATGTATACCTGTGGCGGATTCATTTTGATATTTGGCAAAACTAATACAATTATGTAAAGTTTAAAAAATAAAATAAAATTAGAGAAAAAAAAATGTAAATATCTGAGGGCCTAAAACTTCCATGCAACTGTTGTGAAATTCCCTTTTCTGTGGGTTGTATTTGTTCTACCTTAGTATTTGGTAAACATTAGAAAGTACGTCAAAGAGTGTACTGCCTATGTTTTCCTCTAACAGCTTTATAGTTTCTGGCTTACATTTAAATTTTTATTCCATTTTGAGTTGATTTTTGGGTATGGCATTAGAACGTATTCTAGTTTCATTATTTTCCATGTAACTGACCAGTTTTCCCAGCACCACTTATCAAAGAGACTATTTTTTCCATTGTGTATTCTTGCCTCTTTTGTCAAAAATAAGGTGCCCATAGATGTATGGCATTATCTCTTGGTTTACTATCTTGGTATTTTTTTTTTATTTATTAGAAAGTATGTATTAAATTTTAAAGGTATGCATTTAGAGAAAATTTGACAATCACTAGCCAGTCTTTCCTTAATGATTAACTGTTAGCTAGGAATATTACAAACCTGTATGCGAGTCAAGAAGAAACAGCTAAAACCCTGTAAGGAACAGTTGTTTGGTTCAAGATTGAGAAAGGAGTAATACAGGGTTGTCTGCTGTCACCCTGTTTGCTTAGTTGATATGCTGAGCATATCATAAGATGCCCAGTTGGATGAGTTACAAGCTGGAATCAAGGTACTTGGGTAAAACATCAACAACCTCAGATATGCAGATGATACCACTTTAAGGGCACAAAGCAAAGAAGAACTAAAGAGCCTCTTGATGAGGATGAAGGAGGAGAATGAAAGAGCTGGCCTACAACTAAGTATTAAAAAAAAAAAAAAAAAAACTAAGATCAGAGCATCTGACCCCATTACTTCATGGCAAATAGAGGGGGAAAGGTGAAAGTCATGACAGATTTCTTCTTCCTGGGCTCTAAAATCACTGTGGATGGTGACTGCAGCAGTAAAATCAGAAGAAATTGCTTCTTGGCAGTAAAGCAATGACAAACATAGTGTGTTGAAAAGCAGAGATATTATTCTGTCAGCAAAGGTCCATATAGTCAACGCTCTGGTCTTCCCAGTGGTCATGTATGGTTGTGAGAGCTGGACTGTAAAGAAGGCAGAGTGCCTAAGAATTGATGCCTTTGAACTGTGGTGCTGGAGAAGATTCCTGAGAGTCCCTCAGACAGCAAGGAGATTAAACCAGTCAATCTTAAGGGAAATAAACTCTGAATATTTATTGGAAGAACTGATGCTGAAGCTAAAGCTCCAGTATTTTGGTCAACTGATGCAAACAGCTGACTCACTGAAAAAGTCCCGGATCCTGGAAAAGATTGAGGCAGAAGATAAAGAGGGCATCAGAGGATGAGATGGCTGGATGGCATCACCGATGCAATGGACATGAACTTGGGCAAACATCAGGAGATAGTGAGGGACAGAGAGGCCTGGTGCTTCAGTCCATGGTGTCTCAAAAATTCAGACACAATTGTGTCAGGGTAACTGAACAACAAAAAGGAATATTGTTTAATATCAATGGCGTATTTATATTTATCTTAAAGACACAGTTTTTCATTTCGTCATTTACCTATTGTAAGTTTGCACACTCACACAATCTCACAAGTTCTTATTACTTCTTTATCTTTACTAATTTGACAAACAGTACCCCCAGTAGAGTTATCTGCACAATCTCTACTTTAGTTCAAAGTCAAGGCAGAAATTTTTCTTTTCTATCATTTTCTTGTTCAAACAGTTAATAATTTGCATTATGTGTTTTATAATTTATAAAATACTACAATCATCAAAATAGTATTTTTGTCTATTTTACAAAACAATGAAACTGCAATGTTTTAAGTGAATTGACTACTTCACAATGATAGCAAGCATATGATTTGAATTTTTTTTAATTTTATTTTATTTTTAAACTTTACATAATTGTATTAGTTTTGCCAAATATCAAAATGAATCTGCCACAGGTATACCTGTGTTCCCCATCCTGAACCCTCCTCCCTCCTCCCTCCCCATACCCTCCCTCTGGGTCATCCCAGTGCACCAGCCCCAAGCATCCAGTATCATGCATCGAACCTGGACTTTAACCAAAGATTTAGATGTCAGTTTCAATGCCATTTTGAACACAGAGCTGCATTACTTGGTAAAGTAAACTGCCTGGTCTGAATACAATTGTTCCCCAGTATCATCATAGCAAATCAAATGGCACATTTTGAAAGTGGTGATTTATTTTACTAAACAGTCATTCACAATAACCAGAAATCTCAAGCAGGCTGGTCAGAGTTTGATGGAGCAATTGTGACCTTACACTTGGTTAACAGCTTCAGAGAACATAGCCTTTATTTCTTGGCTTCAGAATCAGTCATTTCTAAGTAATAGATTTCATCTACTAAAGATCCTAGAGGAGAACATAGGCAAAACACTCTCCGACATACATCACAGCTGGATCCTCTATGACCCACCTCCCAGGATATTGGAAATAAAAGCAAAAATATACAAATGGGACCTAATTAAACTTAAAAGCTTCTGCACAACAAAGGAAACTATTAGCAAGGTGAAAAGGCAGCCTTCACAATGGGAGAACATAATAGCAAATGAAGCAACTGACAAACAACTAATCTCAAATATATACAAGCAACTCTTACAGCTCAATTCCAGAAAAATAAATGACCCAATCAAAAAATGGGCCAAAGAACTAAATAGACATTTCTCCAAAGAAGACATATAGATGGCTAACAAACACATGAAAAAATGCTCAACATCACTCATTATCAGAGAAATGCAAATCAAAACCACTGTGAGGTACCATTTCACTCCAGTCAGAATGGCTGCGATCCAAAAGTCTACAAGCAATAAATGCTGGAGAGGGTGTAGAGAAAAGGGAAGTCTCTTACACTGTTGGTGGGAATGCAAACTAGTACAGCCACTATGGAGAACAGTGTGGAGATTCCTTAAAAAACTGGAAATAGAACTGCCTTATGATCCAGCAATCCCACTGCTGGGCATACACACTGAGGAAACCAGAAGGGAAAGAGACACGTGTACCCCAATATTCATCGCAGCACTGTTTATAATAGCCAGGACATGGAAACAACCTAGATGCCCATCAGCAGATGAATGGATAAGAGAGCTGTGGTACATATACACAATGGAGTATTAAAAAGAATACATTTTTACAATACAGCCATTAAAAAGAATACATTTGAATCAGTTCTAATGAGATGGATGAAACTGGAGCCTATTATACAAAGTGAAGTAAGCCAGAAAGAAAAACACCTATACAGTATACTAATGCATATATATGGAATTTAGAAAGATGGTAACAATAACCCTGTGTACGAGACAGCAAAAGAGACACTGATGTAGAGATCAGTCTTATGGACTCTGTGGGAGAGGGAGAGGTTAGGGAGATTTGGGAGGATGGCATTGAAACATGTATAATACCATGTATGAAACAAAAAATTAATTAATTAATTAATTGATTAATTAAAAAAAATCTGTTGAAGCTTTGGAATCAAGCCAGAGCTCATTTATTTTCCCTCATATGTTTTTACAGGACCTCTTTCTTGGTATATTCATTTTATACTTAGGTAATTAATTTTAATACTCAATCAGCAAAACTATTTCTCCTATAAGAATATCATTGTTTACATATGAATAATTTAGAATATGATTCTTCAAATAACACTTCTAAATACACATGTATTTCCAGTGATGTTACCTTTATGTAAAATAAGCAATAATATTTATGTAAAAATTCCATTTATGCCACTATGAACAGAATAAATGTGCTTTGTTGAGATTTATTATCTCTAATGTTGCATATATTTCAGTCACTCAAACATTACTTTGGCAATTGAACTTAGAAAAATATCTGTGGACAGCTGTTATTCTAAATAGACAAGGAAGGTAAGCCAAATAGAAAGGCAGAGGGCTATGAAAATTCTTAAAGGTTTCTCAGTTGATTCTTTTTTCATTAATGAGTGGCTGGTAATGATTTATATTTGGAGTTATTCAAACCAAACAAACAAAAAAAGTGAACATGTTTTGCCCAATATGGAATGACAATCATGTGCAATTACAGGTCTGTAAAATACCATTAATATTCACTTCTCAAAAAAAAAAATCATCTTTAATGGATGAAAGTGTTCCCTAGTTAGAAGCCCTGCTGCTCTGTAGAATGTGCTTGTTTATCTGTTTCCTTCATTTGAGACTAAAGAGGCACTGATGAATGTGAGATACCATATTGAGTCTCAGCCACCCAGCGATTGGGAGACTTGAACACACAATTTTCATTCATTACAATTATCTTTGACAAAGGAGGCAAGAATATACAATGGATTAAATACAATCTCTTTAACAAGTGGTGCTGGGAAAACTGGTCAACCACTTGTAAAAAAAAATGAAACTAGAACACTTTTTAACACCATACAGAAAAATAAACTCAAAACGAATTAAAGATCTAAATGTAAGACCAGAAAATATAAAACTCCTAGAGGAGAACATAGGCAAAACACTCTCTGACATATATCACAGCAGGATCCTCTATGACCCACCTCCCAGAATATTGGAAATAAAAGCAAAAATAAACAAATGGGACCTAATTAAACTTAAAAGCTTCTGCACAACAAAGGAAACTATTAGCAAGGTGAAAAGACAGCCTTCAGAATGGGAGAAAATAATAGCAAATGAAGCAACTGACAAACAACTAATCTCAAAAATATACAAGCAACTCCTACAGCTCAACTCCAGAAAAATAAATGACCCAATCAAAAAATGGGCCAAAGAACTAAATAGACATTTCTCCAAAGAAGACATACAAATGGTTAACAAACACATGAAAAGATGCTCAACATCACTCATTATCAGAGAAATGCAAATCAAAACCACTATGAGGTACCATTTCACACCAGTCAGAATGGCTGCGATCCATGAGTCTATAAGCAATAAATGCTGGAGAGGGTGTGGAGAAAAGGGAACCCTCTTTCACTGTTGATGGGAATGCAAACTAGTACAGCCACTATGGAGAACAGTGTGGAGATTCCTTAAAAAACTGGAAATAGAATTGCCTTATGACCAAGCAATCCCACTCTGGGCATACACACTGAAGAAACCAGAATTGAAAGAGACACATGTACCCCAATGTTCATTGCAGCACTGTTCATAATAGCCAGGACAAGGAAGCAACCTAGATACCCATCAGCAGATGAATGGATAAGAAAGCTGTGGTACATATACACAATGGACTATTACTCAGCCATTAAAAAGAATGCATTTGAATCAGTTCTAATGAGGTGGATGAAACTGGAGCCTATTATACAGAGTGAATTAAGCCTGAAAGGAAAACACCAATACAGTATACTAACACATATATATGGAATTTAGAAAGATGGTAACAATAACCCTGTATACGAGACAGCAAAAGAGACACTGATGTATAGAATAGTCTTTTGGACTCTGTGGGAGAGGGCGAGGGTGGGATGATTTGGGAGAATGGCTTTGAAACATGTATAATATCATATATGAAATGAGTTGCCAGTCCAGGTTCGATCCACGATACTGGATGCTTGGTGCTGATGCACTGGGATAACCCAGAGGGATGGTACGGGAAGGGAGTTGGGAGGAGGGTTCAGGATGGGGAACATGAGTATACCTGTGGCAGATTCATGTTGATATATGGCAAAACCAATACAATATTGTAAAGTTAAAAAACAAAATAAAATAATAAATAAAAAATACAATTATATATTAATTCTTCTTAGAAAGATTCATCAAAAAGAGTGAGTCTCATCCCCATAAGATGTATAGGGAATGTGCATGATGAGATAGATGATGATTTCCAGAAGACAAATGATAAGGAGGCAACAAAACAAACAGAAAACACTGGGAATAAGTAAACCCAATGTAGCCAATGCCAAAGAAAAGGCACACTTTGAGGAAAAGAACCTCATGACCAGCATAGGAGAAAAATGTAAGTTATTTTGTCAAATAAGCAGCATAAAATAGGGGACAAGCACAAAATCATAATAATGAGTTTGATGAAAGAAAATTCAAAGACAGTATGATGAAGAACAACATATGGCAAAGCAAAAGAAAGGCAGCCAAGACTATTGCAAGGGAAACAAACAAATCCCCAAAGCAGAGTCAGGTAAATGTGCACAGGAGACAAGGAGGAGAGTACAGTATGAAGGGGACTTCAGTTAAGCCTAGTGGAATTACTGTAGTTTGTACTTGGCTCTTTTGAGCTGATTTTAAAAAGGATGGATTACTGTGTTAGAATTAATGAGGGAATCCCTTGAAATTTGTGTGGAAATGTGTCAATAAGAATCCAAATACAATTATTAACATGCTTAAATGGCTTGAATATTTTAGCATAAACACAAAGATATCTATGTGCAAGTGCCTAAATCTGAGATAGGATAATTTCCCCTTCTAATGAAACTTCAATTAAAGATGGAAAGAAACTTTGTCCCTTTGTCTTTCTTAGGAGAAACAAATCTCTAAAAACTGAATCAACTGAAATCGTGGCAAATCTAGACAGTTTACTGCTGCTGCTAAGTCGCTTCAGTCATGTCCGAAAACTCTGTGCGACCCCAGAGACAGCAGCCCACCAAGCTCCCCCGTCCCTGGGATTTTACTAACATTTTACTAACCATAGCATATTCATTATAAGTAAAGTTGATGCAACTTTTTTAATATGACCCAACTACTGCAAATTTGGTTATTTTAGAAATGAGGATACAGACTCTGATAAGTATTTTATGGAATAGTGATATTTGAAAATTAAAAGATACAATTACAATCTCTTTAATAAGTAATATTCAAAAACAATCACCTATATGTAAACAGCTCTGACATGATAGAAAGTAAAAAAGATATAAGGAAGAACTACTCAGTCATTTCTGAGATTAGGTTATTATCTCTTAATAATTCTTGAAATCAGTGGGATAATATTAAAGTTACTTACAACCAATTGTTAAAATGACAGAAAAATTTATGATCATCTGATATTTATTATAAGTACAATAATTTGAAATAAATTCTTGTTCTATCTTATGAGTTAGATTTAAACAGGCAAAATTCATGCAACAGAAAAATAAATAGGCTATTCAAATTCCTCTACTTTCAATTAGTTTGGGCTGTTAATTTCCAAAGGAATAATAGTTTTTTAAAAATTATACATTTATTTTAGGAATATGAAGATGCTTGTGTGTATTTTCTATTATTGTATATGCACAAAAATGGGATTACTAGGTCATATGGTCAGGAGGATCCTCTGGAGAAGGGAATGGGAACCCACTCCATTATGCTTGCCTGGAGGAAGGAGCCTGACATGCTACAGTCCATGGAGATGCAGAGAGTTGGACACTTTCACTTTCATTTTCATGCTATTTCATTTTTCTGTCTTTTAAGGAATGCCCGTATGGTCTCCATAGTGATTATATCAATTTACATTCCTACAAATAGTGTACGAGTGTTCCCTTCTCTCCATAACTTCTCCAGTGTTTATTGTTTGTAGATTTTTTGATAATGGTCATTCTGACCAGTGTGAAGTGATATTTCATTTTAGTTTCAGTTTGCATTTTTCTCTTAATTATTGATGTTGAGCATCTTTTCATGTGTTTTTCGGCCATCTGTATGTCTTCTTTGGAAAAATGTCTATTTTAGATCTCCCACTCATTTTTTACTGGATTATTTGGTATTGAGTTGTATGAGCTTTTTGCATGTCTGGTGATTAATCCCTAGTCTATTGTTCACTTTGCAAATTCTCTCATTCTGAGGTTGACTTTTTTTGTTTACTCATTTTATTTGTTTGTTTTGAAAAAGCTTTTAATTTTGATTACATTCCATGTGTTTATATTTGTTTTTCTTTTCACTACTCTAAGAGATGGCTCTAAAAAGATAATGCTGCAGTTTATGCCAAAGAGTGTTCTCCTTATGCTTTCCTTTAAGAGTAATATAGAGTCCAGCCCTAAATTCAGGTTTTTGATCCATTTTGAATTTATTTTTTTGTGTTTGGTATTAGGGAGTGTTCCAATTCATTGTTTTAAATGTAGCTGTTCAGTTTTCCCAGCATCGTTTATAGAATAGACTGTCTTTTCTCCATTATATATTCTTGCCTCATTGTCATAGAATAGGTGACCATAGGTGTGTGAGTTTATATCCAGATTTTCTATCCTGTTCCATTAATCTTTATTTTTATTTTTGAGCCAGTACTTTACTGTTTTGATTACTGTAGCTTTGTAGTATAGTTTAAAGTCAGGGAGCCTGATTATTTCAGCTCTTTTTTTCTTTTTCAAGATTGCTTTAGCTATACAGTCCTTTGTGTTTCCATACAAAATAGTAAAATATTATTTGTATTCTGTGAAAAAATCCATCGGCAATTTGATAGGGATTGTATTGAATCTATAAATATCTCTGGGTAGTATAGTCATTTCAAAGTATTGATTCTTCCAATCCAGTAACATGGTATATCTCTCAATCTCTGTGCATCGTTTTTTATTTCTTTCATCACAATATTATACTTTTCTGAGTACATATCATTTGACTTCATAGTTATTCTTAGATATTCTTGTTGCAGTGGTAAATGGCATTGTTTCCTAAATCTCATTTTCTGATCTTTTGCTGTCATTGTATTGGAATGAAAGAGATTTCTGTATATTAATTTGTATCCTGCATGCAACTGTACCAAATAAATTTATGAGCCCCAGTCACTTTCTGGTAGCATCTTTAGGATTTTCTATGTATATTATCATATCATATGCAAATAATGACAGCTTTACTTCTTTTCCAATTTGGATTTCTGTTTTCTTTTTGTTATCTGAGGGTCATGGCTAGGACTTCCAAAACTATGCTGAATAATAGTGTTGAGAGTGGACACCCTTGTTTTGTTCTTGAATTATAGGAAATATTTTCATTTCTTCACGACTGAGAATGATGTTTGCTGTAGATTTGTTGAATATGGCCTTTATTACATTGAGGGAGTTACCCTTTATGTCCATTTGTAGAGGTTTTATCATAAATGGGTATCAAATTTTGTTGACAGCTTTTTCTGCAACTATTGAGATGATCATGTGATTTCTATTCTTCAGTTTGTTAATATGGTGTATCACACTAACTGATTTGTATATATTGAAGAATCCTTACATCCCTGGGATAAATTCTACTTGATCAGGGTGTATGATCCTTTCAATATACTGTTGGATTCTGTTTGCTAGTATTTTATTGAGTATTTTTACATCTGTATTTATCAGTGATATTGGCCGGTAAGTTTCTTTTTCTGTGATATATTTGTCTAATTTTGATATAATTGTCTACCCTGCATCCGAGGTCAGGGGTGGCGGCCAAGGGGAGATACCCCAAGTCCGAGGTCAGGGGCGACAGCCAGAAGGAGCTACCCACCACCCAAGGCCAGGAGCGGTAGACTGGAGGAGCTACCCCATGTCCGAGGTCAGGGCAGTGGCCGAGAGGAGCTACCCCATATCTGAGGTCAGGGGGAGCGGCCAAAAGGACCTACCCCAAGGAGTGGTGGCTGCGCGGGCACAGGAGGGCCTAAGGAGCTACTCCACGTTTAAGGTCAGGAAGGGCAGTGGTGAGGAGATACCCTTTGTCCTAAAGGAGAAGCGGCTGTGCTTTGCTCGAGCAGCTGTGAAGAGATACTCCATACCTAAGGTAAGAAAAACCCAAGTAAGACAGTAGGTGTTGCAAGAGCGCATCAGAGGGCAGACACGATGAAACCATAATCACAGAAAACAATAGTTAATCTAATCACACTAGGACCACAGCATTGTCTAACTCAATGAAACTAAGCCATGCCTTGTGGGGGCCAACCAAGATGGGCAGGTCATGGTGGAGAAGTCTGACAGAATGTGGTCCATTGTAGAAGGGAGTGGCAAACCACTTCAGTATTCTTGCCTTGAGAACCCCATGAACAGTATGAAAAGGCAAAATGATAGGATACCGAAAGAGGAATTCCCCAGGTCAGTAGGTGCCCAATATGCTACTGGAGATCAGAGGAGAAATAGCTCCAGAAAGAATGAAGGGATGCAGCCAAAGCTAGAACAATACCCAGTGGTGGATGTGACTGGTGATAGAAGCAAGGTCCAATGCTGTAAAGAGCAGTATTGCATAGGAACCTGTAATGTTAGGTCCATGAATCAAGGCAAATCGGAATTGGTCAAACAGGAGATGGCAAGAGTGAACCATCGACATTCTAGGAATCAGCGAACTGTAATGGACCGGAATGGGTGAATTTAACTCAGATGACCATTATATCTGCTACTGCAGACAGGAATCCCTTAGAAGAAATGGAGTAGCCATCATGGTCAACAAAACAGTCTGAAATGCAGTAGTTGAATGCAATCCCCAAAACGACAGAAAGATCTCTGTTCATTTCAAAGGCAAACCATTCAATATAACAGTAATCCAAGTCTATGCCCCAACCAGAAATGCTGAAGAAGCTGAAGTTGAACGGTTCTACAAAGACCTACAAGACTTTTAGAACTAACACCCCAAAAAGATGTCCTTTTCATTATAGGGGACTGGAACGCAAAAGTAGAAAGTCAAGAAACACCTGGAGTAACAGGCAAAATTGGCCTTAGAATACGGAATGAAGCAGGTCAAAGGCTAATAGAGTTTTGCCAAGAGAATGCACTGGACATAGCAAACAGCCTTTTACAACAACACAAGAGAAGATTCTACACATGGACATCACCAGATGGTCAACCCCGAAATCAGATTGATTATATTCTTTGCAGCCAAAGACGGAGAAGCTTTTTTACAGTCAGCAAAAACAAGATGGGGAGCTGACTGTGGCTCAGATCATGAGTTCCTTATTGCCAAAGTCAGACTTAAATTGAAGAAAGTAGGGAAAACCACTAGACCATTCAGGTATGACTTAAGTCAAATTCCTTATGATTCTACAATGGAAGTGAGAAATAGATTTAAGGGACTAGATCTGATAGAGTGCCTGATGAACTATGGACTGAGGTTCATGACATTGTACAGGAGACAGGGGTCAAGAACATCCCCATGGAAAAGAAATGCAAAAAAGCAAAATGGCTATCTGGGGAGCCCTTACAAATAGCTGTGAAGAGAAGAGAAAAGCAGAGGAGAAAAGGAAAGATATAAGCATCTGAATGCAGAGTTCCAAAGAATAGCAAGAAGAGATAAGAAAGCCTTCCTCAGTGATCAATGCAAAGAAATAGAGACAAACAACAGAATGGGAAAGACCAGAGATCTCTTCAAGAAAATTAGAGATATCAAGGGAACATTTCATGCAAAGATGGGCTCGATAAAGGACAGAAATTGCATGGACTTAACAGAAGCAGAAGATATTAAGAAGAGGTGACAAGAATACCCAGAACTGTACAAAAAAGAGCTTCACGACCAATATAATCACGATGGTATGATCACTCACCTAGAGCCAAACATCTTGTAATGTGAAATCAAGTGGGCCTTAGAAAGCATCACTGCAAACAAAGCTAGTGGAAGTGATGGAATTCTAGCTGAGCTATTTCAAATCCCGAAAGATGATGCTGTGAAAGTGCTGCACTCAATATGCCAGATAATTTAGGAAACTCAGCAGTGGCCACAGGACTGGAAAAGGTCAGTTTTCATTCCAATCCCAAAGAAAGGCAATCCCAAAGAATGCTCAAACTACCGCACAATTACACCCATCTCACACGCTAGTAAAGTAATGCTCAAAATTCTCCAAGCCAGGCTTCAGCAATACATGAACCATGAAATTCCAGATGTTCAAGCTGGTTTTAGAAAAGGCAGAGGAACGAGAGACCAAATTGCCAACATCCGCTGGATCATCGAAAAAGAAAGAGAGTTCCAGAAAAACATCTATTTCTGCTTTATTGACTATGCCAAAGCCTTTGACTGTGTGGATCACAATAAGCTGTGCATAATTCTGACAGAGATGGGAATACCAGACCACCTGATCTGCCTCTTGAGAAACCTATATGCAGGTCAGGAAACATCAGTTAGAAATGGACATGGAACAACAGACTTGTTCCAAATAGGAAAAGGAGTACGTCAAGGCTGTATATTGTTGTCCTGCTTATTTAACTTATATGCAGAGTACATCATGAGAAACACTGGACTGGAAGAAACACAAGCTGGAATCAAGACTGCCAGGAGAAATATCAATAGCCTCAGATATGCAGATGACACCACCCTTATGGCAGAAAGTGAAGAGTAACTAAAAAGCCTCTTGATGAAAGTGAAAGTGGAGAGTGAAAAAGTTGGCTTAAAGCTCAACATTCAGAAAACGAAGATCATGGCATCTGATCCCATCACTTCATGGGAAATAGATAGGGAAACAGTGGAAACCATGTCAGACTATTTTTTTGGACTCCAAAATCACTGAAGATGATTGCAGCTATGAAATTAAAAGACACTTACTCCTTGGAAGGAAAGTTATGACCATCCTAGATAGCATGTTGAAAAGCAGAGACATTACTTTGCCAACAAAGGTCCATCTAGTCAAGGCTATGGTTTTTCCTGTGGTCATGTATGGATGTGAGATTTGGACTGTGAAGAAAGCTGAGCTCCGAGGAATTGATGCTTTTGAACTGTGGTGTTGGAGAAGACTCCTGAGAGTCCCTCGGACTGCCAAGAGATCCAACCAGTCCATTCTGAAGGATATCATCCCTGGGTGTTCTTTGGAGGGAATGATGCTAAAGCTGAAGCTCCAGTACTTTGGCCACCTCATGCGAAGAATTGACTCATTGGAAAAGACTCTGATGCTGGGAGATATTGAGGGCTGGAGGAGAAGGAGACAACAGAGGATGAGATGGCTGGATGGCATCACCGACTCCATGTACGTGGGTTTGAGTAGACTCTGGGAGTTGCTGATGGACAGGGAGGCCTGGCGTGCTGTGATTCATGGGGTCCCAAAGAGTTGGAGACAACTGAGTGACTGAACTCAGTGTCTAATTTTATATCAGGGTGATGGTCGCTTCATAGATTGAGCTTGGAGGTGTTCTTCCCTCTGCAATTTTTGAAAGATTTTGAGAAGGATAGCTTTTTAACTCTTCTCTAACCCTTTTAGTTATAGAATTATCTCAGAATAAAAACTCTTTCATAAGCATTTATTACATCATTTATATCATTGATTTTATTTTCTGTTGCAGACTTTAAAAAAGAAAACAACAGTTTATTATGTGAGTTCTAATGTACTATTTTTCAGATGGGTTAGAACAACCAGCTTTTTAAACCAATTCTTGTTAAGTTGGGATTAACCCAAGAGTGACAAATCTGTATCCATTGAAGTCCTGACCATAAGGGATATAAGCTCCACTCACCAGATTTATCCACAGGATTTCATAGAGTGCTTACGAAGGCAGACGGAAGGAAAGGTGGACTTGATAGAGACATTCTCAGTGGTGTTGTAAGGCTTGCTAAGACTTTAGGATAGAACTGGTCAACTATAGTGGTCCATCTTTGTTCTAGACCCCTCATGAAGATAAGTGTAAAACCTACTTGTTCCCCAAACTCTTCTCTGATAAGAACCAAAGAAAGTATCTACTGTAAAAAGAGCAAACAACATTCCTTTGCCCCAAATTAGACCCTGCTCTCATATAAGGTGAAGATCAACTACCACTCAAGGGAATAAAGAAAACCTACCCACATCCCCAGTCCCTGACCCAATACCATGTGAATGTTAGCTGGCACCCTTCTATAAGTGGTGGGTGCCACATTACAAAAGCCATATAATAGTAAAGGACCAGGGGCATAAAATCTATTCAGCGTTGATGATTGATTGAATCATTGACTTGAATCACTTGTAGTGATTCAACAAAAGTATACTGCTTCTAGAAGATGATCTAGAGATGATGATCACTAGAACCCACTGATATAAACCAGAGTTATACTGTTGCAGGGTGAAGGACAGAAAATCCACACATACCTTAGACACTGTCCTCGGTTTCAGGCAGAGGTTGGAGCATTAATACTAAGAAGATTCATTTCTGGAGGTGCAAGGTCACAGAGCTAAACTATGACAGAGTAGAAAAACAGAGTCAAGAAATCCTTAATCTCCATCATAAGTCTGGCACCAATAAAATGGCAAATTACCCAACACATATGTATTAATATCTGGAGAATGAAGGAAAAACAATGAAGTGAAGGAAAAACAATGAAGTGAAGGAAAAATTGAACAGATATTAACTGTGGATTTTCAAGATTAATGAAAAATACCAAACCACAGATCTAAGAAATACAAAGAAACTAAAAAAGCAGAATATAAAAAATGAGTTCTTTAATTATCACATTTTTTTTCTTTTTTTCTGTGTGTTCAATTATTTTATTAGGGAAGATAGAATTTAGATTGTGTTACTACTTCAATTCTGAACTCAAAATCACAATGTTTGTATATTGCTAATTCATTTAGATAGGTTAAAAACCTACTACCAGTATTTCTGTTTTTATTTTTAATTTATTTAATTATCTCTTGCTTCTCTCAGTCTTTCTAAGAGATTCATTAATAATTTATTGGGAATAACAATCGTCTGTTATTACAAAGTTAAAATGGTTTTCTGTTGTTTTTTTTTTTTAATTTTTTAAAATTAATTTTATTTTATTTAGTTTGGAAATGTGTAAAATCCTTGGATCACTTGTTTATTTGTTTGTTTTCCCTGAAGATGTGTAAAAAGTGTTGTACTAATTTCTAGCATTGACAATTGCTCTGGAGAAGGCTAGGTCCAGCTATAATTCTTTTAATCTTTATAAATAACATATTATTCCTGCTTTGCAGAATAAGACACAGTATATTTTTTGAAGTCAATAAACTTTACAACATACAAGATGGAATTAATTCTTCAGGATCCTCATACATTCAGTCTTCATTATTATGAGAAAGTCTTTCTAGTTTTATTTGTTTGTTTTAATTTATCTCCATTTTCTTGCTATGCTTCTTTCTTTCAATATAAGTTTTCTTTAGTTACTCAAATTATACAAAGGTAGACTACTGGAGTCTCTGATTATCCTGAAACTATCCTGTGAGCATGCATATTTGGTGGCAATATCGGTAAAGAACCCAGCTCCCGATACTGGACACATAAGAGACACAAGTTCGATCCCTGGGTTGGGAATATCCCATGGAAAAGGACATGGCAACCCACTCCAGTATTCTTGCCTAGAGATTCTGATGGACAGAGGAGGTTGCTGGGCTACAGTCCATAGGGTCGCACAGAGTTAGACATGACCAAAGCAACTTAGCACTCACATGTTCATATTACAGAAACTCACTATTATTTTAAATAATTATTGTTCAAATCTTTGTCACTACAAGTCATATCTAATGCTGAATGATCAATTTGTTCCCTCTTTTATTCATGTAGCGTAGTTGTTTAGAACATGAGCTATTTCATTTTTGTAAATATTCATCTTAACTGACATGATATTTTACATGAGCATCAATTTGAAAGAAAATATTTCAGGGATTTTCCAAGGACTGTTTCAGGTCACATGTGACAGGGTAACAGACAGGAAGGCCAGAGGTCCCCAAGAGGCAGGAGGAAATAAACTGCAAGTGGCAGACGTTTTTGTTTTTCCTTCTCTACACAAAATTCAAGGATTCTTCTTGACAACACCTGGTTCTGCCTTGAGCTAATCAATTCGTTTTTCTTATGGAAATATTTTTCTTAAGCTATGTTAATTAAACTATGTATTTGCTTTATAATTTGCCTTTCTTCAAAACGTTCCATCTAAGACTTTTTTTTTTTTTTCTCCTCAAATCTTGGGCTGATAATGGCTCAACAAACCAGTATTCATGTCAACTGTTCTATGCCCAGAGATGACACACCTCAGGTCATTCTATCTCAAAAATGTATATTGTGGGAGAGGGGCCTGGTGAAACTCCCTCAGCCTTGAGGTATCTCTCTTATCTGATTAATAGTTTCCTAACAGACATAAAACACCTTGCTAAAAACTAGGAAGGGGGCATTCTTTCTGCCCCCTTCTGATGTCTATATCAAAAGATTTCTCTATCTCTCTTATACTTTAATAAAATTCTGTTACACAAAAATCTCCAGTGGTCAAGCCTGGTCTCTGGCTCCAGATCACAATCCTCTCCTCCAGAGGGCACAAATCCTGGCATAGCACAGAGCTCTCAGTAGCAACCTTTTACAGGGAACTCTTCTGTGCATATGATTAGTCTAAACCTCAAACCTGAAAACTGGGAAAACAAATCCATAATCTTATCTTCACAAGTGAAATACTATAATTCACTCTACCACGAAAGTCAGAAGGTCTCCTAGTACATGGTGATTTACGATTCACTCTTAGTTTTGTGCTTAGTCATTCAGCTGTGTCTGACTCTCTGTGAACCTGTGGACTGTAGCCTGCCAGGCTCCTCTGTCCATGGGAATTCTCCAGGTAAGAATACTGAAGTTGGTTGCTATGCCCTCCTCCAAGGGATCTTCCAAACCCAGGGATGGAACCCAGATATCCTGCATTGCAGGCAGGAGCCACACTTAGTCTTATGTTGTCATATTCTGGGTATCAGAGCCAGGTTCATTCCTGTTACCTGTATATGCATCTTTTCTTCATTGTTGCAAACAGGGATTTAAGAAGGGCACTATAGACTGACATCTTCACCGTGAAAAAGTGTGTGTTTTTTTAGTCTCTGTCCAAGATTTTCAGTCACAGTACTGTTCAACCTGGCTACCACTTTACTTACTCAGAACATAGTTCTTTTTTTTAATTATGATGTTTTGCATTTAGCTATACCTGTATTTCAACAAAAATTAATGTATTTGAATATTTATATTTTTTATGTTTCTGTATAAGTTACAACCAAGAACAAAAGAGAAGTGGTTATTTTTGCAGATTTTTTAAAAAAATTATTCATTTAGTTTAATTAGAGGCTAATTACTTTACAATAGTGTGGTGATTTTTGACTTACATCGACACAATTCAGCCACGGGTGTACATGTGTCCCCACATCCTGATCTGCCACCTCCTTCCTCACCCCATTCCTTTGGGTTATCCAGGGTGCCAGCTTTAAGTGCTCTGCTTCTTGCATCAAAATTGCACTGGTCATCTATTTTACATATGTTAATATGTTTTTCTGGAACTCTCTTGCTTTTTTGATGATCCAACATATGTTGGCAATTTGACCTATGGTTCCTCTGGCTTTTCAAAATCCAGCTTGAACATCTGCAAGTATATGGTTCACCTACTATTGAAGCCTGGCTTGGAGAATTTTGAGCATTATTTTGCTAGCATGTGAGATGAGTGCATTTGTGTGGTAGTTGGAACAATCTTTGGCATTGCTTTTCTTTGGGATTAAAATGAAAATTGACCTTTTCCAGTCCTGTGTTTTTTTCCAGATTTGCTGGCATATTGAGTGCAGAACTTTCACAGCATCATCTTTTACAACTTGAAATAGCTCCACTGGAATTCCATCACCTCCACTAGCTTTGTTCATATTGATTCTTCCTAAGGCCCACCACACGTCACATTTGAGGATGTCTGTCTCTAGATGAGTGATCATACCATCATGATTATCTGGGTCATTAAGATTTTTTTGTATAGTTCTTCTGTGTATTCTTGCCACCTCTTCTTAATATCTTCTGCTTCTGTTAGGTCCATATAATTTCTGTTCTTTATTGTGCCCATGATTGCATGAAATGTTCCCTTAGTAGCTCTAATTGTCTTGAAAAGATCTCTAGTCTTTCCTATTCTATTATTTTCCTCTATTCCTTTGCATTGATCACTGAGGAAGGCTTTCTTATCTCTCCTTGTTATTCTTTGGAACTCTGCATTCTAATGGGTATATCTTTCCTCTTCTCCTTTGCCTTTAGCTTTTCTTCATTTCTCAGCTCTTCATAAGGCCTCCTCAGGCAAACATTTGCCTTTTTACATTTCTTTTCCTTGGAGATAGTCTTGATTCCTGCCTCCTGTAAATATCATGAACCTCCATTCATAGTTCTTTAGGCAATCTGTCTATCAGATCTAATCCCTTGAATCTATTTGTCACTTCCACTGTAAAATCAAAAGGGATTTGATTTGGTTCATACCTGAATGGTCTAGTGGTTTTCCCTAGTTTCTTCAATTTCACTCAGAATTTTGCAATAAGGGGTTCATGATCTGAGCCACAGCCAGCTCCTGGTCTTGTTTTTGCTGACTGTATAGAACTTCTCCATCTTTGGCTGCAAAAATATAATCAATCTGATTTCAGTATTGACCATGTGGTGATATCCATGTGTAGAGTCTTCCCTTCTGTTGTTGGGAAAGGGTGTTTGCTATGACCAATGCATTCTCTTCTCAACACTTTGTTAGCTTTTGACCTGCTTCGTTTTGTACTCCCAAGCCAAATTTGCCTGTTACTCCAGGTATCTCTCGACTTCCCCTTTCATTACAGGGGAATGAAAAGAACATCTATTTTGGGCGTAGTTCCAGAAGATCTTATAGGTCTTCATAGAAAAGTTCAACTTCAGTTTCTTCAGCATTACTGGTTGGGGAAGACACTTGGATTACTGTGATATTGAATTCTTTGCTTTGGAAATGAACAGAGATCATTCTGTCGTTTTTGAGATCAAATTGCCAACATCCATTGGATCACGGAAAAAAGGGAGTTATGGGAAAATATGTACTTCTGCTTTATTGACTATACTAAAACCTTTGACTGTGTGGATCACAACAAACTGTGTAAAATACTTTATGACATGGGAATACCAGACCATCTGACCTGCCTCCTAAGAAACCTGTATACAGGTCAAGAAGAAACAGAACGAGAAATGGAACATGGCCTGGGTCCAAATTGTGAAAGGAACAAATCAAAGCTGTATATTGTCACTTTGCTTATTTAACTTATATGCAGATTACAACATGTGAACTGCCAGGCTGGATGAAGCACACACTAAAATCAAGATTGCCAGGAGAAATATAAATAACTTCAGATATGTGGATGACACTGCCCTTATGGTAGAAAGTGAAGAAAAACTGAAGAGCCCCTTGATGAAAGTGAAAAAGGAGAGTGAAAAAGTTGGCTTAAAACTAAACATTCAGAAAACTAATATCATGGCATCTGGTCCCATCACTTCATGGCAAATAGATGGGAAAACAATGGAAACAGTGACAGAATTCATTTTCTTGGGCTGCAAAGTCACTGCACACAGTGGCTGCAGACATGAAATTAAAAGATACTTGCTTCTTGGAAGAAAAGTTATGAACAATATATACAACATATTAAAAAGAAGAGACATTACTTTGGAAACAAAAGTCCATCTAGTCAAAGCTGTGGTTTTTCCAGTAGTCATGTACAGATGTGAGTTTTGGACTATAAAGCAAGCTGCATGCTGAAGAATTGATGCTATTGAACTGTAGTGTTGGGGAAAACTCTTAAGAGTCTCTTGGACTGCAAAGGTATCCAACCAGTCAATCCTATAGGAAATCAGTCCTGAATATTCATTGAAGGACTGATACTGAAGCTGAAACTCCAATACTTTGGCCACCTGATGTGAAAAACGGACTCATTTGAAATAACTCTGATGCTCAGAATCATTGAAAGTGGGAGGAGAAGTGGGCAACAGAGGATGAAATAGTTGGATGGCATCACTGACTTAATAGGCATAAGTTTGAATAAACTCTAGCAGTTGGTGATGGACAGATAAGCTTGGTGTGCTGCAGTCCGTGTAGTCACAGAGTCAGACATGACTGAATGACTGAAATGAACTGAACTGAATAAACATGTTTCAATGCTATTCTCTGAAATCGTCCCACCCTTGCCTTCTTCCACATAGTCCTGAAGTCTGTTCTTTACATTTGTGTCTTCTCCTTTCTGTATTGCATATAGGGTCATCGTTACCATCTTTCTAAATTCCATATTTATGCATTAATATACTGTATTGTTTCTCTTTCTAACTTCACTCTGTTAATAAGCTCCAGTTTCATACACCTCATTAGAACTGACTCAAATTCATTCTTTTTTATGGCTGAGTAATATTCCATTGTGTATATGTTCCACAACTTCCTTATCCATCTTTTTTGTGTTCATATCCTAGCTATTATAAATAGTGCTGCAAGAAACATTGGGGTACATGTGTCTCTTTCAATTCTGGTTTCCTTGGTGTGTATGCCCAGAAATGGGATTGCTGGGTCGTATGGCAACTCTAGTTTCAGTTTTTAAGACATCTCCACACTGTTCTCCATAGTGGCTGTACTAGGTTGCATTCCCACCAATTGTGTAAGAAGATTCCCTTCTCTCCATATCCTCTCCAGCATTTATTCTTTGTAGACATTTTTTTTAATTTAATTTAATTGTATTTTTTAACTTAACAGTATTGTATTGGTTTTGCCATATATCAGAATGAATCTGCCACAGGTATACATGTGTTCCCCATCCTGAACCCTCCTCCCACCTCCCTCCCTATACAATCCCTCTGGGTCGTCCCAGTGCACCAGCCCCAAGCATCCAGTATTGTGCATCAAATCTGGACTGGCAACTCGTTTCATATATGATATTATGTATGTTTCAATGCCATTCTCCCAAATCATCCCACCCTCTCCCTGTCCCACAGAGTCCAAAAGATTGTTGTATGCATCAGTGTCTCTTTTGCTCTCTCATATACAGGGTTATTGTTACCATCTTTCTAAATTCCATATATATGCGTTAGTATACTGTATTGGTGTTTTTCTTTCTGGCTTACTTCATTCTGTATAATAGGCTCCCGTTTCATCCACCTCATTAGAACTGACTCAAATGCATTCTTTTTAATGGCTGAGTAGACTTTATGATGATAGGCATTCTGACCAGCATGAGATGGTACCTCATGGTTATGATTTGCAGTTCTCTGTTAATGAGTGATGTTGAACATCTCTTCATGTGTTTTTTAGCTATCTGTATGTCTTTTTTGGAGAAATGTCTGTTTAGTTCTTTGGTTGATTTTTGATTGGGTCGTTTATTCTTCTGGTATTGAGCTGCATAAGCTGGTTGTATGCTGTTGCTAAGTCGCTTCAGTCATGTCCGACCCTGTGCGACCCATGAGACAGCAGCCCACCAGGCTCCCCCATCCCTGGGACTCTACAGGCAAGAACACTGGAGTGAGTTTCCATTTCCTTCTCCAATGCATGAAAGTGAAAAGTGAAAGTGAAGTCGCTCAGTCGTTTCTGACTCTAAGCAAACCCATGGACCGCAGCCAACCAGCTCATCCGTCCATGGGATTTTCCAGGCAAGAGTACTGTAGTCGGTTGTCATTGTCTTCTCCAAAGTTACTTGTATATTTTGGAGATTAACTCTTTGTCAGTTGTTTCATTTGCTATTATTGTCTCCAATTCTGAAGGTTGTCTTTTCACCTTGCATGTAGTTTTCTTCTTTGTGCAAAAGATTTTAAATTTAATCAGGTCCCATATATTTATTTTTGTTTTTATTTCTATTACTTTGGGAGTTGGGCCATAGAGGATCTTGCTGTGATTTATGTCAGAGTGTTCAACCTATGTTTCCCTGTAAGAGTTTTATAGTGTCTGGTCTTACATTTAAAGACCAAAAATGTTCTTTCTTACTTATATTTATAGTTTAGGTTTTACATTTACAAACTCAAACATTTTGAGTTTATTTTTGTGTATGGTATTAGTAAGTGTTCCAGTTTCATTCTTTTACAGGTGGTTGACCAGTTTTCCCAGCACCACTTGTTAAAGAGATTTTTTTCTCCATTGTATATTTTTGCCTCCTTTGTCAAAGATAAGGTGTCCAGAGGTGCACGGATTTATCTCTGGGCTTTCTATTTTGTTCCACTGATCTATTTTCTGTTTTTGTTCCAGTACCCTACTGTCTTGAGTATTGTAGCTTTGTAGTGTAGTCTGAAGTCAGGCAGGTTGATTCCTCCAGTTCCATTCTTCTTTCTCAAGATTGCTTTGAGAATCTTGAAAAATCAAGGTTTTTTTTGTTTCCATACAAATTGTGAAATTATTTGTTCTAGTTCTATGAAAAATGCTGTTGGCAGCTTGATAGGGATTGCATTGAATCTTTAGATTGCTTTGGGTAGTATACTCATTTTCACTATATCGATTCTTCCAATCCATGAACATGGTATATTTATCCATCTATTTGTGTCATCTTTGATTCCTTTTATCAGTGGTTTCTAGTTTTCTATGTATGGGTCTTTTGTTTCTTTATGTAAATTTTATTCCTAAGTATTTCATTCTTTCCATTGCAGTGGTGAGTGGGAATGTTTCTTTAATTTCACTTTCTGTTTTCTCATTGTTAGTGTATAGGAATGCATGGGATTTCTGTGTATTGGTTTTATATCCTCCAACTTTACTATATTCATTGATTAGCTCTAGTTATTTTCTGGTGGTATCTTTAGGGTTTTCTGTATAGAGGATCATGTCATCTGCAAACAGTGAGAGTTTTACTTCTTTTTTTCTGATATGGATCCCTTTTATTTCTTTTTCTTCTCTGATTGCTTTGGGTAGGACTTTCAAAGCTGTTGAATAATAGTGCTGAGAGTGGGCACCCTAGTCTTGTTCCTGATTTTAGAGGAAATGCTTTCAATATTTTGCCATTGAGGAGAATGTTTGCTGTGATTTTGTGATATATGACTTTTATTTGTTGAGGTAAATTCCTTCTATGCCTGCTTTCTGAAGTTTTTTTTTTTTTTTTTTTTCATAAATGGCTGTTGAATTTTGTCAACGGATTTCTCTGCATCTCTTGAGATGATCACATCGTTTTTATCTTTCTATTTGTTAATATGGTGCATTACATTGATTGCTTTGTGATTATTGAAGAACCCTTTCATCCATGGGATAAAGCCCACTTGATCATGATATATGATCTTTAATATGTTGTTGGGTTCTGTTTGCTAGATTTTTGTTGAGAATTTGTACATCTATGTTTATCCATGACATTAGCATGTAGTTTTCTTTTTTTGTGACATCTTTGTCTGGTTTTGTTATTAGACTGATGGTGGCCTCATGGAATGAGTTTGGGAGTTTGCCTTCCTCTTCAATTTTCTGGAAGAGTTTGAGTAGGATGGGTGTTAGTGCTTCTCTAAATGTTTGATAGAATTCACCTGTGAAGCCATCTGGTCCTGGGCTTTTGTTCGTTGGAAGATTTTTAGCAGAGCTTTAATTTCCTTGCTTGTGATAGGTCTGTTAAGATTTTTTTTTTTTAATTTCTTCCTGGTTCAGTTTTGGAGGGTTATACTTTTCTAAGGATTTGTCCATTTTTTCCCAAGTTGTCCATTTTATTGTCATATAATTGCCCATAGTGGTATCTAATGATCTTTTGTATTTCTGTGTTCTCTGTTGTAATTTCTCCATTTTCATTTTTAATTTTATTGATGTGATTCTTCTCCTTATTTTTCTTGATGAGTCTAGCCAACAACTTGTCTATTTCATTTATCTGTTCAAAGAACCAGGCTTTAGTTTTGTTGATCTTTTCTATAGTCCCCTTCATTTCTTTTTCAGTTATTCTTGCTCTGATTTTTATGATTTCTTTCCTTCTACTAACTTTGGGGTTCTTTTTTTCTTCTTTTTCTAGTTGCTTTAGGTGTAAAGTTAGGTTGTTTATTTAATGTTTGTCTTATTTCTTGAACTCTACTTGTATTGCTATGAATCTCCCTCTTAGCATTGCTTTTACTGGATCCCATAGGTTTTGGGTTGTCATGTTTTCATTTTCATTTGTATCTATGCATATTTTGATTTCCATTTTGATTTCTTCTATGATCTGTTGGCTATTCAGGAGTGCACTGTTTAGTCTCCATGTTTGTAGTTGTAACAGATTTTTTCCAGTAGTTGACATCTAATCTTACCATATTGTGACTGGAAAGATGCTTGAAATGATTTGTTTTGTTTTGTTAAAATATCAAGGTTAGATTTATGGCCCAGGATGTGATCTATCCTGGAGAATGTTCTGTGGACACTGGAGAAAAAGGTGAATTCCATTGTTTTGTGTGGAAATGCCTTATAGACGTCAATTAGATCTAATGGGTCCATTGTATCATTTTGAGTTCGTGTTTCCTTGCTAATTTTCTGTTTGGCTAATCGATCCATAGGTGTGGGTGGGGCATTAAAGTCCCCCAATATTATTGTGTTGTTGTTAATTTCCCCTTTCATACTTGTTAACACTTGTAAGCATTGAGATGCTCCTATGTTGGGAGAATACATATTTATAAATGTTATATGTTCTTCTTGGATTGATCGTTTGATCACTGTGTAGTTTCCTTCTTTGTCTCTTATCATGCTCTTTATTTCAAAGGCTTTTTTATCTGCTGTGAGTATTGCCTCTCCTGCTTTCTTTTGGTCTTCATTTGCATGAATACCTTTTTCCAGCCCTTCACTTTCAGTTTGTATGCGTCCCTGGGTTTGAGGTGGGCCTCTTGTAGACAGCATATATAGTGGTCTTGCTTTTGGATCCATTTGGTAAGTCTTTGTCTTTTGGTTGGAGCATTTAAGCCACTTACCTTTAAGATAATTATTGATAAGTATGATCCTGTTACCACTTACTTTGTTGATTTTGGTTCATTTTTTATAAACTTTTACTATTTTTCCTGTCTAGAGAAGATCGTTGAGCATTTGTTGAAGAGCTCGTTTGGTGGTGCTGAATTATCTCAGCTTTTGTTTATCTATTAAGCTTCTGATTTCTCCTTCATATCTGAATTAGATCCTTGCTGGGTAGATTAATCTTGGTTGTACGTTTTTCTCTTTCATCACTTTAAGTATGTCCTGCCATTAATCCCCTTCTGGCCTGAAGAGTTTCTATTGAAACATCAGCTGTTATCTTTATGGAGATCCCCTTGTGTGTTATTTGTTGCTTTTCCCTTGCTGCTTTTAATATTTGCTCTTTGTGTTTGATCTTTGTTAGCTTGGTTAATATGTGTCTTGGGGTGTTTTGCCTTGGGTTTACCCTGTTGGGGACTCTCTGGGTTTCTTGGGCTTGAGTGGCTATTTCCTTCCCCATATTTGGGAAGTTTTCAACTGTTATCCCCTCAGGTATTTTCTCATGGACTTTCTTTCTGTCTTCCTCTTCTGGTATACTTATGATTCAAATGTTGGGGTGATTAACATTGTCCCAGAGCTCTCTGAGGTTATCCTCATTTCTTTTAATTCTTTTTTTCTTTTTTCCTCTCTGCTTCATTTATTTCCACCATTCTATCTCCCACCTCACTTGTCCTCTCTTCTGCCTAAGTTATTCTTCTGGGCTGGTTCCCTCCAGAGTGTTTTTGATCTCAGTTATTGCATTATTCATTATTGATTGATTCTTCTTTATTTCTTCTAAGCCCTTGTTAAACATTTCTTGCATCATCTCAATCTTTGTCTCTAGTCTATTTATCTGTAACTCCATTTTGTTTTCAAACTTTTAAATCATCTTTGCTATCATTATTCTGAATTCTTTTTCAGGTAGACTTCCTATCTCCTCCTCTTTTATTTGGTTTTGTGGGTTTTTAACATGTTCTTTTACCTGCAGAATATTTCTCTGCCTTTTCATTTTGTTTAGATTGCTGTGTTTCTGGTGCCCTTTCTACAGGTTGGAATTTTGTGATTCCTCTTAATTGTGGAGTCTGCTCCCTGTGGGTGGGTTTGGACTAATGGTTTGTGAAGGTTTCCTGGTTGGGGGACCTTGTGTCTGTGTTCTGGTGCGTGGAGCTGAATCTCTTTTTTCTGGAGTGCAGTGAGGTGGCCAGTAGTGATTTGGGGTGTCTATAGTTTGGCATGGCTTTGGGCAGTCCATCTTTAAATGTTCAGGGTTGTATTCCTGTTTTGCTGAAGAGTTAGAGTGGTATGTCTTGCACTGGAACTTGTTGGTTCTTGAGTGGAGCTTGGTTTCAGTGTACATGTGGAGACTTTTGGGTGAGCTCTTGTCTATTAACATTCCCTGGAGTCAGGAGTTATCTTATGTTCTAAAGTTTTGGAGTTAAGCCTCCTGCCTCTGGTTTTTGGTCCTTCTCTTTCAGTAGCCTTGAGACTTTTATCCTCTAGGCTGGAGACAGATAACCCTAGAAGATAAAACCCCTATGTTATTGGTGGAGCCATTCTCCACAGACAGGAACACCCAGAGAGACTCACATAGTTATATAGAGAAGAGAAGGGGAGGAGGGAGATAGAGATGAGCAGTAGGAGAAAAGGGCGTGTCAAAAGGGAGGGAGTAATCTAGCCAGTAATCAAATCTCTAAGTGCTCGCCACATCCCAACACTCAGAGTGATTCACAGAGTTATGTAAAGAAGAGAAAGGGAGGAAAGCGATAGAAGTGACCTGGAGGAGAAAAGGCAGCATCAAAAGGGGGGAGAGTAATCAAGCTGGTAATCAAATCCCTCCTTTTTTGAAGAGATTGGGCTGCCTTTCTGGCAGCCTGGTGTCCTCCACCAGCATTCAGAAGTTTTGTGGACGTTGCTCAATATTCAAATGACCTTTTGATGAATTTGTCAGGGATAAAGTTTTCTCCTTGTCCTATTTCTTCACCATCTTGGGACTCTCCCCTGTGCAGTCTTGATCAAAATTAAAAACTGAAAACTACTTCTAGATTTGCCAGATTTCAACAAAGGTTAAGATCTTAAAAGGTTTTAAGAAAGATCATAGTAAGCCAAACTGCATTCATTATTATTTTATGAAAGGCATTTAGAATATAGTTATTAGAATATTACATAAAATCTTTCAATTATTTGTAAATAATTTATACATATTGTTACTTTTCTTCAGGTTAAACAAAGCAATCAAACATCTTCTTGCTGAATAGTTCAGATCAATCCTGGATATAGATTTAAAAAACTAATTGAATTCTACTTTGTACCAAACTTGTTATTTCTAAAAAACTACAGCAAAGAAAAATCAGTTTGAAGGCTTACCTTATAAAAATGAATTAAAGTTGACTTTTCTTGATGATGCATGGACTTGTAACTTAATTTAATTAAATCCTATCTATGCTTCAAGGTTTAAATTATTTTTTTAAATAATTAAAATAATTAAATTAAAAAAAAGAAAAATGAAAGCCAAAAAAAAATAATTGTTTTCCTACTAATCCATATCGCTTTACTTAACACATACTAATGCTCAAAGTTCTGACATATATGCTCATACAATTCAGAATTCAATTAACAATGTTTTAGAACATTTTCTTTATGTCATACTTTTGACCAAGAATTTGAGAATCTCATCACGCTGAGAGGTCCTCATTGCCTCACCCTCCCCCAACATCAGTCTTTCTGAGAGTCCTCTCCTCTAAGATAAATGTGAAGGTGTTTTTAATAATGAAATGATATGTCAAATATGAAGTAGCATTCTGATAATTATAATCTTCTCCAGCTCTGGTTATTTTATAAATCTAAACTGTATCTACTTTCCATTTTTATTGTAGGACCATAAACAAGGAGATATATTCATATGACAAATATGTACTGGTTATTTCCTATATTCAATTCACTGTGTACAGAATTTAAGGTATCCTAGGGAGTTAAAAGGAGAAGGCAATGGCACCCCACTCCAGTACTCTTGCCTGGAAAATCTCATGAACGGAGGAGCCTGGTAGGCTCCAGTCCATGGGGTGACTAAGAGTCGGGCACGACTGAGCGGCTTCACTTTCACTTTTCACTTTCATGCATTGGAGAAGGCAATGGCAACCCACTCCAGTATCCTTGCCTGGAGAATCCCAGGGACAGAGGAGTCTGGTAGGCTGCCGTCTATGGGGTCGCACAGAGTCAGACACGACTGAAGCAATGCAGCAGCAGCAGTGAGTTAAAAACTGCCCTTTTTTCATATAATTTATCATTTGATGAGGAAAATAACATCAAGTTTCTAAATAATTATACATGTTTAATTGTGGAAAATCCAAAATAAAGAGGAAACAGTAGGAGGGCATTAACACTGAGATTTGTTTTAAGAGTAAGAATGTTTCCTTTAGAATCATAAAAGCAATTATATCTTAGCTAGTATAAGAAGGTAGTAGAAAAAGGAAAAATGTGTAGTTTTTTATCCATTTCTCAATATTTCATTTACTTAGATATTACTAAAACATTCAATATTGATTGATTTTACGGAAATAAAAAAAAGCAATTAATGTATAACTTGGAACACAGTCTTTAGGTTTTACCTGTCAATGATGATCAGACTACAATTAATTAAAGATTAATACTTGGCCATTTTTGTTCTCAGAGTTGTTGAAATTAGACATATGATGGAAGAGACTACCTCTACCACTATTTTTTCCAGACTGATTAAAAGTCTTTCAAGTCATATACCAGTAACTTTGCTTTTGTTCAAACATCATTTTTATCTTCTCATTGCCATAAAAGCTGACTAAGTGGTTCAGTAGGTGGAGGTGGAAGGCTCCCAGGAGTGTGAATCAGTGATAACTTTCAAAACTTCCTTGTCCAGGGTTACAAAACAGTAAAAGAGGAAAGAATGTGGCAGACGTAATATTTTATTTTAGAGTCTAATCTTAGTTTGAAGCAGTGTAGTCTTTTATTTACTTTTTAGTAGGGAGCACTTTAAACTTTTAATGTGTTTTATGTGTAACTCTTAGTCAAAGATTCCCATTTTATGTATTAGATTGTCTCATGTGCATTTTTAAAGTTATTATTATTTTTTTTTTACAATCCAGGATAATAGTCATTGAAACTCTATCTATGATCTATTGATATCTAGCTATCATCTGTAACTTTCTATCTTCTAACTATACAAAAACATATTTCCTTCAGCTTCAAAACAGCATTTTGAAATATAAAGGAGAATTCCCTATTAAAAATGTGTTATAAAATACAAAATACAATTAATAGATATGGGTTTTATATATAATATAAATAATAAATTTAATCATTTGAGTATTTATATAGCATTTATACTTAGCATAGTTATATTTTGTTGTTGTTTAGTCACTAAGTCATGTCCAACACTTTTGCAACCCCATGTACTGTAGCCTGGCTCCTCTGCCCACGGGGTTTCCCAGGCAATAATATTGGAATGGGTTGCCATTTCTTTCTCCAGGGGATCTTCCTGACCCAGGTATCCAATCTGCATTTCCTGCTTTGGCAAGCAGATTCTTTAACACTGAGCCTCCAGGGAAGTCCCGGATTTATATATATATATATATATATATATATATATATATATATATATATATATTTCAGAAAACTATAAGAAGAAATGCTAAAGAATTGCTAAGAATTTTGTTATTGAAAAGCATAAAGCAAAAATAATACTGGTGACTAAATGGACTCAATCAAAATTTACAATATAGTGTGTATTATTGTAGTCATATTTACATCTGTGTTTTTATACTTTAAATACCTATTGGGATGGTATAGTTATATGAAGATTTCTTTATTCATTCATTCATCCATAGACACTTAGATTGCTTCCATATTTTGGTTTTTGTAAATAATTCTGTAATAAAAATGAAAGAACATATACCTTTTTAAGTTAAGTTTTTCCTTTTGTTCTTTTTCAGATAAATACCTAGAAGTAGAATAGCTAGATAATATGATAGGTCTACTTTGAAATTTCTTAAGAGCTTTCATGCTGTTTTTCATAGTGCCTGCACTCATTTATATTACCGCCAACAGTGCACAAGATTCCCATTTCCATTCTCCCCAAAATCTGCAGTGTCTCCCTCACACATGCTATTTCTGTATTTTTGATGACAGCCGTTCTAACAAATATGAAGTAATATTTTGTTGTGGTTATGTTTTGCATTTACCTGGTGATTAATGACACAACATTTTTCCATATACCTCTTGGTCTGTACATCTTGGAAAACTATTTATATCCTCTGCTCATGATTAAATTGTATTGATTTTGAGTTTTGTTTTTTTTGGTAGTTTTGTAGTTTTGTTTAGCTTTTTTTTTTTTCTTTTCTTTCTAGTGGTATGTGTTCTGCATATATTTTGGATATTAACCCCTTATCATATATACAATTTGAAAATATTTTCTCCCATTCAGGAGGTCACCTTCCCATTTGTTCCTATGTTTTGCAGAAACTTCTCAGCTTGATATAAGCCCATTTATTTTTGCTTTTTTTGCTTTTGTTTCTTGTGTCATATTAAAGAAAAAGCCATTGTCAAGACAAATGTCAATCAGTTCCCCACCTAGGCTTTCTTCTAAGAGTTTTATAGTTTCAGGTCTTATATTTAAATCTTTAATCCATTTTGAATTAATGTTTGTGTATGGCATAAGATAGTGGTTCAGATTCATTGTTTTGCCTGTGGTTATCCAACATTCCGACACAACTTATTCAAGAGAGTATCCTTCTCCATTTTGTATTCTTGGCTCTTTTGTAATCAATTAATTATTCATATATGGTGGCTTTATTTCTAGCCTGTTTATTTTGACCCGTTGATCAATGTGTCTGCTTTTATGCCAATGGTATTCTTTTTAAATTACAATAACTTTGTAATGTAGTTTGATGTCAGGGAGTATGATGCCTCCAGCTTCAAGAATACTTTAACTTTGGGGATGTTTCATGATGCCATACAAATTTTAGGTTCGTTTGTTTTATTTCTGTGAAAAATGCCATTGGGATTTTGATTGAGATTGCACTGACTCTTCATACTGCTTTGATAAGAAAAATATAAGAAAAACAAGCTATTAGTGGACACTTTAGAATTTCTATTTATAGTTTTCTGAAAGTAACACTGTAGTTTAAAAGAATATTTGTTTTAAAGCTACCTCCTTTTATATACTGCCTTTTCTCAGGTGTAGCTTTGGAGACACTGAAAGAAATTATGTTAAAATAATGTTAAAATATTCCTAACAAGCCCCTTGACAACACTAATGATACCTGCTTCTGAATTTTAAAAAACTCTTATTAAAAAAAAAAGTTTTTTGGAAAATAATAATGCTGTAAAGTGTTATATTAAAAAAAAAGCCTCCATATAACATCAGTTGACACATATTTATAATTTAAAAATCTTGGAAAGTCAACCAATGCTCAAAGGACACTCAAGGTTTTCTGTTTTCCTATAATGTGATTATTTCCTTTACTGTTGTGTTTAGTTGCTGAGTCATGTCCAACTCTTTGCGACCTCATGGACTGTAGCCTGCCAGGCTTCTCTGTCTATGGGGATTCTCTAGGCAAGAGTATTGGAGTGGGTTGCCATTCCCTCCTCCAGGGGATCTTCCCAAACCAGGGATCGAAACCAGGTCTCCCTCATTGCAGGCAGATTCTTTACCTTTTGAACCACGAAGGAAGCCGAAGAATACTGGAGTAGGTAGCCTACCCCATCTCCAGGGGATCTTCCTGACCCAAGATTTGAACTGGGATCTCCTGCATTGCAGGTGGATATTTTACCAGCTGAGCTACCAGGGAAGCTCTTTCCTTTAGAAAGGAAAATACTTTAGAAAGGAAAATCCATTGTCAAATACTCCTAGCCAGAGACTTTCCTACTATTTATACCAACAAAGTTAAAGTTGGGAACTTTCTAATTATGATATAAAACCAGAGGTCACCTCTGTAAAAATAAAGACTTGAAGTCAGTAAAATATGACCTTTTAGTACCCAGTAGATCAGTGGCACCCCACTCCAGTACTCTTGCCTGGAAAATCCCGTGGATGGAGGAGCCTGGTGGGCTACAGTCCATGGGGTCACTAAGAGTCAGACATGACTGAGAGACTTTACTTTCACTTTTCACTTTCATGCATTGGAGAAGGAAATGACAACCCACTCCAGTGTTCTTGCCTTAAGAATCCCAGGGACAGGGGAGCCTGGTGGGCTGCCATCACACAGAGTCGGACACGACTGAAGCGACTTAGCAGCAGCTGCAGCAGCAGACCAACACACATAGGTGTTTTCTAGTCTCAGAAGACACTAAAACAATTCTGTAGATAATAAACAGATGACTTTAGAGACTTCTAAGGGGATTCTGGAAATGCTAGAGGTCATGAAGTGTAGTTGGTGAAAACCACCTGGCTGCTCAGTTTTCCATACCTTAGGAATACTCAAATGTTGTTTTTTTTTTTTTTTTTAATTTTATTTTATTTTTAACTTTACAATATTGTATTAGTTTTGCCAAATATCGAAATGAATCCGCCACAGGTATACCCGCATTCCCCATCCTGAACCCTCCTCCCTCCTCCCTCCACATACCCTCCCTCTGGGTAGTCCCAGTGCACCAGCCGCAAGCATCCAGTACCATGCAGCGAACCTGGACTGGCGACTCGTTTCATACATGATATTTTACATGTTTCAATGCTATTCTCCCAATTCTCCCCACCCTCTCCCTTTCCCACAGAGTCCATAAGACTGATCTATACATCGGTGTCTCTTTTGCTGTCTCGTACACCGGGTTATTGTTACCATCTTTCTAAATTCCGTATATATGTGTTAGTATACTGTATTGGTGTTTTTCTTTCTGGCTTACTTCACTCTGTAAAATAGGTTCCAGTTTCATCCATCTCATTAGAACTGATTCAAGTGTATTTTTTTAATGGCTGAGTAATACTCCATTGTGTGTATGTACCACAGTTTTCTTATCCATTCATCTGCTGATGGGCATCTAGGTTGCTTCCATGTCCTGGCTATTATAAACAGTGCTGCGATGAACATTGGGGTACACGCGTCTCTTTCCCTTCTGGTTTCCTCAGTGTGTATGTCCAGCAGTGGGATTGCTGGATCATAAGGCAGTTCTATTTCCAGTTTTTTAAGGAATCTCCACACTGTTCTCCATAGTGGCTGTACTAGTTTGCATTCCCACCAACACTGTAAGAGGGTTCCCTTTTCTCCACACCCTCTCCAGCATTTATTGCTTGTAGACTTATGGATTGCAGCCATTCTGACTGGCGTGAAATGGTACCTCATAGTGGTTTTGATTTGCATTTCTCTGATAATGAGTGATGTTGAGCATCTTTTCATGTGTTTGTTAGCCATTTGTATGTCTTCTTTGGAGAAATGTCTATTTAGTTCTTTGGCCCATTTTTTTGATTGGGTCATTTATTTTTCTGGAGTTGAGCTGTAGGAGTTGCTTGTATATTTTTGAGATTAGTTGTTTGTCCGTTGCTTCATTTGCTATTATTTTCTCCCATTCTGAAGGCTGCCTTTTCACCTGCTAATAGTTTCCAGAAGCTTTTAAGGTTAATTAGGTCCCATTTGTTTATTTTTGATTTTATTTCCAATATCCTGGGAGGTGGGTCATAGAGGATCCTGCTGTGATGTATGTCGGAGAGTGTTTTGCCTATGTTCTCCTCTAGGAGTTTTATAGTTTTTGGTCTTACATTGAGATCTTTAATCCATTTTGAGTTTATTTTTGTGTAAGGTGTTAGAAAGTGTTCTAGTTTCATTGTTTTACAAGTGGTTGACCAGTTTTCCCAGCACCACTTGTTAAAGAGATTGTCTTTAATCCATTGTATATTCTTGCCTCCTTTGTCAAAGATAAGGTGTCCATATGTGCATGGATTTATCTCTGGGCTTTCTATTTTGTTCCATTGATCAATATTTCTTTTTTTGTGCCAGTACCATACTGTCTTGATAACTGTGGCTTTGTAATAGAGCCTGAAGTCAGGTAGGTTGATTCCTCCAGTTCCATTCTTCTTTCTCAAGATAGCTTTGGCTATTCGAGGTTTTTTGTATTTCCATACAAATTGTGAAATTATTTGTTCTAGCTCTGTGAAAAATACTGTTGGTAGCTTGATAGGGATTGCATTGAATCTATAAATTGCTTTGGGTAGTATACTCATTTTCACTATATTGATTCTTCCAATCCATGAACATGGTATATTTCTCCATCTATTAGTGTCCTGTTTGATTTCTTTCACCAGTGTTTTATAGTTTTCTATATATAGGTCTTTATTTTCTTTAGGTAGATATAATCCTAACTATTTTATTCTTTCCGTTGCAATGGTGAATGGAATTTCTTCCTTAATTTCTCTTTCAGTTTTCTCATTATTAGTGTATGGGAATGCCAGGGATTTCTGTGTGTTGATTTTATATCCTGCAACTTTACTATAATCATTGATTAGTTCTAGTAATTTTCTGGTGCAGTCTTTAGGGTTTTCTATGTAAAGGATCATGTCATCTGCAAACAGTGAGAGTTTTACTTCTTCTTTTCCAATTTGGATTCCTTTTATTTCTTTTTCTGCTCTGATTGCTGTGGCCAAAACTTCCAAAACTATGTTGAATAGTAATGGTGAAAGTGGGCACCCTTGTCTTGTTCCTGACTTTAGAGGAAATGCTTTCAATTTTTCACCATTGAGGATGTTTGCTGTGGGTTTGTCATATATAGCTTTTATTATGTTGAGGTATGTTCCTTCTATTCCTGCTTTCTGGAGAATTCTTATCATAAATGGATGTTGAATTTTGTCAAAGGCTTTCTCTGCATCTATTGAGATAATCATATGGTTTTTATTTTTCAATTTGTTAATGTGGTGTATAACATTGATTGATTTGCAGATATTGAAGAATCCTTGCATCCCTGGGATAAAGCCCACTTGGTCATGGTGTATGATCTTTTTAATGTATGTTAATAAGTCATTCCTGATGACTGACTAAGGTGGTAACATGAAAATTTTCCTCTACTGACACATTGCTAGAGGCTAACCTGCTCTGGGACAGAAATTTGATGTTAATGAATCAGCTGGAATTTTAGATGAAATGTTTACTTTTATATGATTTCCTAGACTTGATCATATGTGCAAAACTTCATGATTTGGGTTTCAAAACACCAACATTGTCACAAAGGCAACATTAATCAAAATGCTAATAATATTTTACCTAGTGTAATTATCATTAAATTGGTTGTTGTTGTTGTCGAGCTGCTAAATCATGTCAAAGTCTTTGTGACCCCATGGACTGCTGCACACCAGGCTCCTCTCTCTATGAGATTTCCCAGGCAAGAATACTGGAGTGTATTTCCATTTCCTTCTCCAAGAAAGCTTTCTCATTCAGGGTTATTTTTTATCTAGTCCAAATCATGATTGTATAGACAGAGTGTTTGATCAAGTCTACACAGCTGGAATGAAAATCTGGCTCATGAACTGTACAAGATAGTTACTTTACAACCAGACCAGAACATCCCTATGATTGTCTCTGGGGTTACCTGGAAGTCACCTAAAGATTTGTCTGTGGTAAAGATGAGATGAGATGAGATAGCAATTTTTAATGTGTGTTTTAAGTTGAAACTCTTCTGGCAGAACCCAGGACCACTGTCTAGCACTGTGTAGATGAATGACTGACATGACAGCCTGGTTTCCCTATTAAATCTGTAGCTTATTGAAACAAACAAAAATCCCTAAAAATTTCTATTGGAGCTCTCTTAAAATGAAGATCTACCTACATGTTTTGATAGATCATAATCCAGAGGTAAAGCATATCCAGTGAAACTTAGAACCTGGCAGCTGCACTTAGAGGTTTTTTGAGACCAAAGTACTTCCCTGCATTTTATTTCTCTGACTGTACTTCATCCTTTACCTTTTTGGGAATGTTTATTATCTGTGGAATCCTGTGAATCCTTTCAGTTATCTGTGCAACCATTGAATTAACTAACTGGTTAAGGTAAATCTTTCACATAACTAAATATATATACATATCTATGTCTATTACTTCCTAGCAAATTTTATCCTGCTGTTTAATTCATAAATTCATATAAATTATCTCAGATTTAGAAAAATCATAATACTAGGACACATGTTTATAACTTTTTTACATTTATAGTAAGTCATGTTTTACCATCAAAAAGCTCTGTAAGAATTGAGGCCAGTTTTTTCCTTGCTATATGTTAAGTGAAAGAGGTTAGGTCTCTTTTCATTTTCATCAATTTCCTAACAAGTCAAAATATACACATACAGTCGGAGAAAAAAAAAAATTCAATTTAAGCCCTCTGTGATGCTGAATTATAGCAACTTGAAAAGTAGAGAAATTTCCAGTTTTCTGCAGAAGGGAATTTGGGTGAATTTCCTAGTTTCAGGACAGTTTCCCAAACTAAGATCTTCCATATCCAACTTATGCAATGGATATTCTCTTATAGCAGTTTGTAATAAAAATTTCTTAGATTTTAGTCAGCGGCGACTGAGAGTGCCAGGCTCCGTGGGCACAGGAGCAGCTGAGAGGAGCTACCCCATGACCGAGGTCAGAGCAGGCAGCTGAGAGGAGCAACCCCACATCCAAGGAGCGGCGGCAGCACAGGCACAGGAGGGCCAAGAGGAGCTACTCCATGTTCAAGGTCAGGAGAGGGGGCCATGAGGAGATACCCCTCATCCAAGGTAAGGAGCAGAGGCTGAGCTTTGCTGGAGCAGCCGTGAAGAGATAACCCACGTCCAAGGTAAGAGAAACCCAAATGAGATGGTAGGTGTTGTGAGTGGGCATCAGAAGGCAGACACACTGAAACCATAATCACAGAAAAATAGCCAGTCTGATCACACGGACCACAGCGTTGTCTAACTCAGTGAAACTAAGCCATGCTCTGTGGGGCCACATAAGACAGACGGGTCATGGTGGAGAGGTCTGACAGAATGTGATCCATTGGAGAAAGGAATGGCAAACCACTTCAGTAATCTTGCCTTGAGAACACCATGAAGAGTATGAAAAGGCAAAATGATAGGATACTGACAGGGGAACTCCCCGGGTTGGTAAGTGCCCAATATGCTACTGGAGATCAGTGGAGAAATAGCTCCAGCAAGTATGAAGGGATGCAGCCAAAGCAAAAACAATACACATTGTGGATGCAACTGGTAATAGAAGCAAGGTCCAATGCTGTAAAGAGCAATATTGCATAGGAAACTGGAATGTTAGGTCCATGAATCAAGGCAAATTGGAAGTGGTCAAAGAGGAGATGGCAAGAGTAAATGTCAACATTCTAGGAATCAAAGAAATAAATGGACTATAATGAGTGAATTTAACTCAGATGACCATTATATCTACTACTGAGGGCAGAAACCCCTTAGAAGAAATGGAGTAGCCATCATGGTCAACAAAAGAGTCCAAAATGCAGTACTTGGATGCAATCTCAAAAATGACAGAATGATCTCTGTTTGTTTCCAAGGCAAACCATTCAATATCACAGTAATCCAAGTCTATGCCCCAACCAGTAACATTGAAGAAGCTGAAGTTGAATTGTTCTATGAAGACCTACAAGACCTTTTAGAATTAACACCCAAAAAAGATGTCCTTTTCATTATAGGGGACTTGAATGCAAAAGTAGGAAGTCAAGAAACACCTGGAGTAACAGGCATATTTTGCCTTGGTGTACGGAATGAAGTAGGGCAAAGGCTAATAGAGTTTTGCCAAGAGAACTCTCTGGTTATAGCAAACACTCTCTTCCAACAATACAAGAGAAGACTCTACACATGGACATCATCAGATGGTCAACACTGAAATCATATTGATTATATTCTTTGCAGCCAAAGATGGAGAAGCTCTATAAAGTCAGCAAAAACAAGACCAGGAGCTGACTGTGGCTCAGATCATGAACTCCTTATTGCCAAATTCAGACTTAAATTTAAGAAAGTATAGAACACCATTAGACCATTCAGGTATGACCTAAATCAAATTCCTTATGATTCTAAAGGGAAGTGAGAAATATACTTAAGGGACTAGACCTGCTAGACAGAGTGCCTAAAGAACTGTGGATGGAGGTTCATGACATTGTACAGGAGACAGGGATCAAGACCATACCCATGGAAAAGAAATACAAAAAAGCAAATTGGCTGTGTGAGGAGGCCTTACAAACAGCTAAGAAAAGAAGAGAAGTGAAAAGCAAAGGAGAAAAGGAAATATATAAGCATCTGAATGCAGATTCCAAAGAATAGCAAGGAAAAATAAGAAAGCCTTCCTCAGTGATCAATGCAAAGAAATAGAGGAAAACAACAGAATGGGAAAGGCTAGAGATCTCTTCTAGAAAATTAGAGATACCAAGGGAACATTTCATGCAAAGATGGGCTCGATAAAGGACAGAAATGGTATGGCTCTAACAGAAGCAAAAGATATTAAGAAGAGGTGGCAAGAATACACAGAAGAATTGTACAAAAAAAAGAGCTTCACGACTGATATAATCACGATGGTGTGATCACTCACCTAGAGCCAGACATCCTGGAATGTGAAGTCAAGTGGGCCTTAGAAAGCATAACTATGAACAAAGCTAGTGGAGGTGATGGAATTCCAGTGCAGCTATTTCAAATCCTGAAAGATGATGCTGTGAAAGTGCTGCACTCAATATGCCAGCAAATTTGGAAAACTCAGCAGTGGTCACAGGACTGGAAAAAGTTAGTTTTCATTCCAATCCCAAAGAAAGGGAATGCCAAAGAATGCTCAAACTACCACACAATTGCACTCATCTCATACGCTAGTAAATTAATCCTCAAAACTCTTCAAGCCAGGCCTCAGCAATACAAGATCCGTGAACTTCCAGATGTTCAAGTTGGTTTTAGAAAAGGCAGAGGAACCGGAGATCAAATTGCCAACATCTGTTGGATCCTCAAAAAGGCAAGAGAGTTCCGGAAAAACATCTATATCTGCTTTATTGACTATGCCAAAGCCTTTGACTGTGTGGATCACAATAAACTGTGGAAAATTCTGAAAGAGATGGGAATACCAGACCACCTGATCTGCCTCTTGAGAAACCCATATGCAGGTCAAGAAACAACAGTTAGAACTGGACATGGAACAACAGACTTGTTCCAAATAGGAAAAGGAGTACCTCAAGCATGTATATTGTCACTCTGCTTATTTAACTTATATGCAGAGTACGTCATGAGAAACGCTGGGCTGGAAGAAGCACAAGCTGGAATCAAGATTGCCTGGAGAAATTTCAATCACCTCAGATATGCAGATGACACCACCCTTATGTCAGACAGTGAAGATGAACTAAAAAGCCTCTTGATGAAAATGAAAGAGGAGAGTGAAAAGTTGGCTTAAAGCTCAACATTCAGAAAATGAAAATCATGGCAACTGGCCTTATCACTTCATGAGAAATAGATAGGGAAACGGTGGAAACAGAGTCAGACTTTATTTTGGGGGGGCTCCAAAATCACTGCAGATGGTGACTGCAGCCATGAAATTAAAAGGCATTTACTCCTTGGAAGGAAAGTTATGACCAACCTAAATAGCATATTCAAAAGCAGAGACATTGCCAACAAAGGTCCGTCTAATCAAGGCTATGATTTTTCCATTGGTCATGTATGGATGCTGAGTGTTGAACTGTGAAGAAATCTGAGTGCTGAAGAATTGATGTTTTTTTCTCTCTCTCTCTTTTTATTTTATTTTTAAAATTTACAATGTTGTATTGGTTTTGCCATATATCAACATGAATCCGCCACAGGTATACTGAATTTTTGTGTTGGAGAAGACTCTTGAGAGTCCCTTGGACAGCAAGGAGATCCAACCAGTCCATCCTAAAAGAGATCAGTCCTGGGTGTTCATTGGAAAAACTGATGCTGAAGCTGAAACTCCAATACTTGAGCCACCTCATGCGAAGTGTTGACTCATTGGAAAAGACCCTGATGCTGGGAGGGATTGGGGGCAGGAGAAGAAGGGGACAACAGAGGATGAGATGGCTTGATGGCATCACCAACTCGATGGACGTTAGTTTGAGTGAACTCCGGGAGTTGGAGATGGACAATAGGCCTGGCACTCTGGGATTCATGGGGTCACAAAGAGTCGGACACGACTGAGCAACTGAACTGAACTCAACTGAAACAGCTATTCACATTAAAAACTCAAAAATGATTTATTTTCATTTGATGAATACCACGACTTAGAACTTGAAATTATAGCTTAAATTAGCTACAAAGTTAAGCTGAATTAACTAAATATAGTAACTTCATGCCAAACATCATATTTGATAATTTAAAGATCCTTTTATTGCCTTAGTTTCATTTATGGATCCTGGGTTTTACTTGAGCTGTCAGAACTTGGAACTCATTTTGTTTTCAATATATTACCCTCTAATAATGTTTGATTTTTTATTTTCTGAATGTTACAGTGGATCTTGTTTTATTTTTCTATGATATGAAATGATAGCCCAGGTTAAAATCAAACAGGACACATAATACTAAAAATTAAATTAGTCTTTGTCTATTAAGGAAAACTCAAGTACAGGTATGAAAAAATATGCCAGTACCCACGCCAGGATTCTTAGCCTTTACTATACTCTATAATACCTGACAGCAGCTTCTAGGAGAGACTGGATTGACAGGTTAATTATAGAATATGTAAAACTATATGTACAGAAAACATATCAAACAATTTACCTGGCACTCCACCAGAAAACAGCAGACAACTTTTATTTGAAACTATTTGAGGATACAGATCATATAATGCATGACATTGAAAACTCCCATAACAAATGCATAGTGAGGCTGCCAGCAAGATTACTGATTCACATTCAAACAAAAATTTATGGGAAGAAAAAAATAAGCCTCTATTTACTTCAAAGTAAATGAATTCTCCTATTAGGATGGGCTGTACTATAGTATGCTGCACGATATTCTTCAAGTTGAATGAGATCACCTTCAAGTTTTACCATTATGACACTGATGTCTTGACATAACTTGAAAATTATATTCTATCCTTTATCATTTTGCACCAAAGAGATGCATATACTGACAAGGAATTTCTTGATCTACTGTCTTTGGTCCAAGGAAATTTTTTTTTTTTTCTTCTAGATATCTACAGAGGAGTTCACCTTACCTTGAAATCAATCTGAACCTTTAAAAGTAGTCATAAGTAACTCCCGTTAGAATAAATCTATCTTGAAATGATAAAACATCCAAAGGACAATTATATCAATACAAGACTCTGATTTTCCTGAAAGCCATGTCTTCCCAGCTATGTTGTTAGTGTGTCTGGCTAGGCATGACCTTGATATTTCATGTTATTTTGACTATACATGAGCCTTAAAGAAATACAAGACATATTTCACAAGAGTAAGAATTGTTCTGTTCATCTTAGCCAAAATTATTTCTCCCCACTGTTGTGCCATATGTTCTGTGCAGATTGTCTATTTGGTTACTGCAATCAGCCCTGGAAATAGCCTCATTTCAGTGGTGAAATGATTTCTGTATGAAAGGAGCTTGCAGGGCACTTGGGGAACACACAGGATAAGTGGATCTATATCACACTAAGAAGCTTTTGTTAGTGTGAGATTGTGTTCAATCTTTTGACAAATCCACAAACAGGATAAATGCATGCATTCTAATATGGGATCTTTGGCAGAAATATGGCTTGAATATTATTCCTTTATTATATACCTTAATTCTGGATTATAGAATCTGTATTATTTTCAATGGAGAAAAAAATATAATCTCAGCTTTTGGTGTTTGCCTAACCTCAAAAGCTATCAATGATGGCTATTTATTGAGGAGTGACATTATTCCAGGCTCTTTTTAAAGAAATGTATATGTATTAATTCACATTTTTTTCTGGGCATTTTATATGATAAGTCAATGTATTATGATTATATTGAAGAAATTAAGGTTCAGCTAATTTGAATTCAAATATTCAGACAATATTTGAGTGTCAATCAAAGGTGGATTTATTGGAAAGTTAATGAAGTCAATGAAATCATGGTTGTTCACTGATAAGTACCTCTTCCAATGCTCTAAATGAAGTCCCACAATTAGCTTCATATATTCCTACCTCATTTAGTATTAGTAATGTTTTATTATTTTTTATAGATGGTTTCCTAATTTTAACAAATTTAATTTGTCACAAAATTTGTATTCAAGCCTGATAATTGTATACAAATTTTCAATCACTTTCCTAGATATGTGAGATAACTCAGTAAACAAAGTTCTTACATTCTAGAATTCCACACTGATTGTGTAGATCAAAACAAACTGGAACATTCTTAAAAAGATGAGAATACCAGACCACCTGAACTGTCTCCTGTGATATCCATATGCAGGTCAAGAAGCAACAGTTACAACTGGACATGGAATAACGGACTGGTTCCAAAATGGAAAAGAAGTACATTAAGAATGTATATTGTCACCCTGATTATTTAATTTCTATGTAGAGTACAACATGTGAAATGCTGGCATCGATGAAACACAAGCTGGAATCAAGATTGCCAGGAGAAACATCAATAACCTCAAATATGCAGATGACACCAGCCTTATGGCAGAAAGTGAAGAACTAAAGAGCCTCTTGATGAAAGTTAAAGAGGAGAGTTAAAAAGCTGGCTTAAAACTCAACATTCAAAAAACGAAGACCATGGCATCTGGTCCCATCATTTCTTGGCAAATAGATGGGAAAACAATGGAAAAAGTGACAGACTTTATTTCTTGGGGCTCCAAAATCACTGCAGATGGTGACTGCAGCCATGAAATTAAAAGATGTTTGCTCCTTGGAAGAAAAGCTATGACCAACCGAGACAGCATATTAAAAAGAAGAGACATTGCCAACAAAGGTCCATCTAGTCGAAGTTATGATTTTTCCAGTAGTCACATATGGATGTGAGAGTTAGACTATAAAGAAAGCTGAGCACAGAAGAATTGATGCTTTTGAACTGTGATGTTGGAAAAGACTCTTGAAAGTCTCTTGGACTGCAAGGAGATCCAACCAGTCAATTCTAAAGGAAATTAGTCTTGAATATTCACTGAAAAAACTGATGCTGAAGCCAAAATTCCAATAATTTGGCAAATTAATGCTAAGAACTGACTCATTGGAAAAGACTCTGATGCTGGGAAAGATTGAAAGCAGGAGAAGAAGGGACAACAGAGGATGAGTTGGTTGGATGGCATCACCAACTTGATGGACATGAGTTTGAGTAAGCTCTGGGAGTTGGTGATGGACAGGGAAGCCTGGCATGCTGCTGTCCGTGGTGTTGCAGAGTCAGACACGACTGAGCAACTGAACTGAACTGAACGTTCTAGAATGGTTAAAGGACAATAGTCAGTAATCATAAAAATTAGAAAATGATATAGTATGATAGGTGATAAATGCTACCAAGGGTTTCCCTGCTCACTGAGATGGTAAAGAATCTGCCTGCAATGCAGGAGACCAGGCTTGATCCCTTGGTCAGGAATATCCCTTGAAGAAGCAAATGGCAACCCACTCAGTATTCTTGCCTGGAAAGTTCCATGAACAGAGGAGCATCATGGTATCACAAAGAGTTGGACATGACTGAGTGACTATCACATTCACTCAAATACTATCAAAAATTAAAAAAAGAATAAATAAAAAGAATAAAATTGAAGATTCAGTAGTTGGTCAGTAAACTGGTGTAGGGAAGATGAGTGGCTGTAATTAAAATAAAATTTTCTGATGGGTTTATTAAGCAGATGACCTTTGGTCAAAGACTATAAGGAAGTCAGAGAACTTGCTATGTGAATGTCTAGTGGAAGCACTTTTAACGCAAAGGGAACATTCAGTACAAATGTTGTAATGCCTCCCTTAAGCTCAAACAGATGGGAAATGAAGGTTGTAATACAAACACAGGGGTCTATTTTCAGAGTTTGTGTTTATGACTTCACTATACAACAGCATGTCTACACTGACAAATTGATTGAGAACACCAGTTAATAAGTGTTTAGAAAACCTTCAAAACTAAAAAAAAAAAAAAAAAAAAGTGGCATCAAATATAAGCTCTACTCTCAAATAAATGATATCATCAAGAAGATATGCATCAAGACATATAGATGTATGATTATGAGATAGACATAGTCTCATTGTCTAATAATTCCCAATATTTGATCTCAAAGATGATGCTGAGCAGTTTGCAGAAGTCATCTTGGAAGAACTGTAGCCAGGCATTAGCTCTGAGAACCTTTTGGACAATGTGATGTAATAAATTGTGAAATTAGTACCTCTGTACCGAGGCTGTCCCCTTTGCCTGGCATTGTATTAAACCTTCTAGAGACATTAAAAATATTTTTATCTCTTATGTTTTAAGGAATGCCTGAGACAAGAAAAATATTTTGAATCTCACTTTACCATGTCACCAATCCTCAAAATTTGCAGTTGACAAAATTTGCCACAAATATGATTCTGCTGCTGCTGCTGCTGCTAAGTTGCTTCAGTCCATGTCTGACTCTGTGTGACCCCAGAGACGGCAGCCCACCAGGCTCCACCGTCCCTGGGTTTCTCCAGGCAAGAACACTGGAGTGGGTTGCCATTTCCTTCTCCAATGCATAAAAGTGAAAAGTGAAAGTGAAGTTGCTCAGTCGTGTCTGACTCCTAGCAACCCCATGGACTGTAGCCCATCAGGCTCCTCCATCCATGGGATTTTCCAGGCAAGAGTACTGGAGTGGGGTGCCATTGCCTTCTCCAAATATGATTCTACATCAGTCTAATTTATGTTTAAATGAAAAGGGCATGACTGTTGGATCCAGGGAGCTATGCTATTCTATCTGAGCACAAGCTCACTGAAGATGTAGATGTGTCTGTTTTTGTCAGTTGTTATTGCAGTTCTTAGTGCATATTCTGGCCTTTTGAATTCAGCAATAAAACACACAATACATAAAGCATTACAAATGGATTTTTGCTAAGCATTTTATATGAAAATTATTGAGTTCCTTCTGAGTAATAACCAAAGCGTTGGTAACAATGCTTTACTTATTCAAAGCATAATACCTTGATTATTGAAACTAAAATTAATTTTTATAATTAATCATTAAATATAGGTATGCAACAAATTAGTTGTGTAAGTAGTAGTAGAATTCAGTCTTTAAAGAATCCCCTACTATACTTTTATCAAGAAGTGAAACAAGGTTTGTTTCTTTGCTTTATAAAATGAGATGGCCTCCATCTTCGAGTGTCCAACAATCTCCACTTCCTGTCATCTAAATTGTTGTATAGTCCAGTGCTGTAACTCATAGGTAATTTCTGTCTTCCTAGCCACTGGGGAGTATTTAGAAATATATGGAAACAAATTTTGTTATCTCATTGGGGGAGGGGCTACTACTGTATTGCTTAGAGCCAGAATGATGCTAAGCATTATACAATGGATCAAACAGTCTCTCATAACAAATAATTATTTGTTATGTTATTGTTACTGACAAAAATGTGTCAGTGCTGAGACTGAAAATCACTGTAGTTCCTTTCAACACTGGGTAGGGTTGACCTATGTCACCAATAGGATACTGTGGAAACGATGATGCATGACTTAGCCTAAGTCAGAAGATATCATATTTTCTTTTGTATTGCTTTCTCTGGGGAAAGCTAGTTTCATGTTGTGAAGACACCCACATAGATAAGTCTACATGATGAGACACAAAGGATTTTTGCAAGCCGTGTGAGTGGATGCTGAGGTTTGGATGCACATCCCCCAGCTTCAGGGAAGCCTTCAGATGATTAATTATCCAGACCACAACTCCTTCTGAGAGCCCTTGAGCCAGAACTATTGAACTGTACTGTTTCTTAATATTTCCAAATCTCAGACACTGTGTGGTAGTAAATATTTATTGCTTTTACCCACTAAAGTTTGGGATAATGTATTAGGGGAAAACAAATAATGAATGAATAAGTAAATAAATAAAAAGTGTTCATAAAAGTCTTAATGATTCTTAGAGCCAAGTACAGCTGCATATTCCACTGTTAAATTGGATTAGGTTTTATCCTCCCCTTTGGGTTTAAGAAGAGATGTTTGTCTTTCTCCCCATCAGCTGCTCAGAGCTACTCAGTTCTTTAAATCATTTCTATCCAAAGTGTGTCTCATGACACAGAACAATGGCATCACTTGGGAGCTTATTAGCAATGCAAAATCTCATACAATATTCCAGAAGGACTAAATCAGAATTTGGATATTTACAACATCCCCAGGTTATTCAACGCCACTTTTATTTATTTTTTTTTTACAAAAAAAAAAAATTAGATTTATTTTAGGATGGATAGTTGATCAAATCTAGATGATAAGTTAGTGTATTTGAAGTACTCCATTTTCATACTAATTTTACATAATAGTTTTGACAACAACTCAGATTGGTAGATTCACAGTTTCTGTTTTAAAACAGCTTAGTCATCCCTAACCATCACTGAGACCATGGATTGTCACTTTGTTGGACCTCAGTTTCCAGGTTTGCACTAGAAAAATTGGAATGATTAAATTTCAGATTTCCTTAAACTTCACTGATTCTGTTCTTTTTTTTTTTAATTTTATTTTTAAACTTTACATAATTGTATTAGTTTTGCCAAATATCAAAATGAATCCACCACAGGTATACATGTGTTCCCCATCCTGAACCCTCCTCCCTCCTCCCTCCCCATACCATCCCCCTGGGTCGTCCCAGTGCACTAGACCCAAGCATCCAGTATCGTGCATCGAACCTGGACTGGGATCTCGTTTCATACATGATATTTTACATGTTTCAATGCCATTCTCCCAAATCTTCCCACCGTCTCCCTCTCCTACAGAGTCCATAAGACTATTCTATACATCAGTGTCTCTTTTGCTGTCTCATACACAGGGTTATTGTTACCATCTTTCTAAATTCCATATATATGCGTTAGTATACTGTATTGGTGTTTTTCCTTCTGGCTTACTTCACTCTGTATAATAGGCTCCAGTTTCATTCACCTCATTAGAACTGATTCAAATGTATTCTTTTTAATGGCTGAGTAATACTCCATGGTGTATATGTACCACAGCTTTCTTATCCATTCATCTGCTGATGGACATCTAGGTTGCTTCCATGTCCTGGCTATTATAAACAGTGATGCAATGAATATTGGGATACACATGTCTTTTTCCCTTCTGGTTTCCTCAGTGTGTATGTCCAGCAGTGGGATTGCTGGATCATAAGGCAGTTCTATTTCCAGTTTTTTAAGGAATCTCCACACTGTTCTCCATAGTGGCTGTACTAGTTTGCATTCCCAGCAACAGTGTAAGAGGGTTCCCTTTTCTCCACACCCTCTCCAGCAATTATTATTTGTAGTCTTTTGGATCGCAGCCATTCTGACTGGTGTGAAATGGTACCTCATAGTGGTTCTGATTTGCATTTCTCTGATAATGAGTGATGTTGAGCATCTTTTCATGTGTTTGTTATCCATCTGTATGTCTTCTTTGGAGAAATGTCTATTTAGTTCTTTGGCCCATTTTTTGATTGGGTCATTTATTTTTCTGGAGTTGAGCTGTAGGAGTTGCTTGTATATTTTTGAGATTAGTTGTTTGTCAGTTGCTTCATTTGCTATTATTTTCTGCCATTCTGAAGGCTGTCTTTTCACCTTGCTAATAGTTTCCTTTGATGTGCAGAAGCTTTTAAGGTTAATTAGGTCCCATTTTTTTTTTTTTTTTTGCTTTTATTTCCAATATTCTGGGAGGTGGGTCATAGAGGATCCTGCTGTGATGTATGTCAGAGAGTGTTTTGCCTATGTTCTCCTCTAGGAGTTTTATAGTTTCTTTTAAATTTGAGTACTGTCTAAAAAGGCTAGAGAAAGGAGTAAAGTAAGAAACTCCACTAGGTTTTGCTATCTATTAGTAGCTTTTTATGTAGAAATTGAAAAGTAGCCCAAGTGCATGAAGTGCTATATTGATAATATAGACTATTCGTTCATAGAACATTTTGTAGTAGATGAAACTGGAGCCTATTATACAGAGTGAAGTAAGCCAGAAGGAAAAACACCAATACAGTATACTAACGCATATATATGGAATTTAGAAAGATGGTAACCATAACCCTGTATACGAGACAGCAAAAGAGACACTGATGTATAGAACAGGCTTATGGACTCTGTGGGAGAGGGAGAGGGTGGGAAGATTTGGGAGAATGGCATTGAAACATGTGAAATGTCATGTATGAAACGAGATGCCAGTCCAGGTTCAATGCACGATGCTGGATGCTTGGGGCTGGTGCACTGGGACGACCCAGAGGGATGGTATGGGGAGGGAGGAGGGAGGAGGGTTCAGGATGGGGAACACATGTATACCTGTGGTGGATTCATTTTGATATTTGGCAAAACTAATACAATTATGTAAAGTTTAAAAATAAAATTAAATTAATTAAAAAAAATAATGGAAATTTAGAGAATTGAATCTGAATTCTAATACAGGAGCTGTTTTTTGTTTTGTTTTGTTGTGTGGCCAAATGTCTCTTAAGCCTTGTGGTCAAATATATTGTATTTGTTGCTTATTTTTCACAAATGAAACTCAGATCTTTTATATATATATATATTATATAATGTATCATGCTGTATTATATATTATCTAATATCTATTATATGTTTATATTGCATATTATGTCATTACATACAATGAAGACACACAATATCTTCAATGTATGGAATGACATTAAAACCAGTTCTATTGCAGGAATAAAGGGTCATTCCTCAAAGTAGTAAGTTTTTTAAAAATGCTAGTTAATTTCAGGAACTTGGTAATTCTAGTCCTCAAAGGGTCTTGGTAGATTGACTCTGTCCTGTCAAAATCTTAAAAATTTCTGCTTAAAGACAGAGTTGAAATTTCCTTGTATTTAGACATTAAAAATAAGTTGCTAAAAGAGTTAATGTATTAAGAAATATGTTTTAAGTAAAATTTTATTCATGTTTTGACACAGACATTTTAATTTCCTTTTTCCTACATTTCTAAATACAAACTTGTTGGTTATCATCTTTTCTCAATAACGTGCTGAATTTTTCTTGTCTACTGAACCTCTCGTGCTGGACTCAGACCTTGACATCTTTTAATCATCCCTATATGTTTCTCCTAGATAATTACTATTTACATGCCTGTTACTCTCTCTTACCTCCCCTATTTTGACCAACACTTGTCCTATAGGGTTCTGACACATATTATCTAATTGTTTTATCAGCTCTGCCACTTGCAAATCTCATAGATATCTGATACTGAACATACTGAAAGTGAAATTAAAAATTCTCTACTTTCCAATAAATATCTTCCCCATCCCACTCCCAATGTTCCAAATGTCAGTAAACAGTAGTGTTATCTATCCATTTGATCAAACCAGAAAGCCAGTTGGTATTATTTGTTCCGTTATTATTTTTCAATACAAATGCATATTCACATTACCATTCAGTTCAGTTCAGTTCGGTAGCTCAGTCATGTCCAACTCTTCCCGACCCCATGAATCGCAGCACACCAGGCCTCCCTGTCCATCACCAATCCCCAGAGTTCACCCAGACCCACGTCCATTGAGTCAGTGATGCCATCCAGCCATCTCATCCTCTGTCGTCCCCTTCTCCTCCTGCCCCCAATCCCTCCCAGCATCAGACTCTTTTCCAGTGAATCAACTCTTCGCATGAGGTGGCCAAAGTACTGGAGTTTCGGCTTCAGCATAATTCCCTCCAAAGAAATCCCAGGGCTGATCTCCTTCAGAATGGACTGGTTGGATCTCCTTGCAGTCCAAGGGACTCTCAAGAGTCTTCTCCAACACCACAGTTCAAAAGCATCAATTCTTCGGCGCTCAGCTTTCTTCATAGTCCAACTCTCACATCCAAACATGACCACAGGAAAAACCATAGCCTTGACTAGATGGACCTTTGTGGCAAAGTAAGGTCTCTGCTTTAGAATATGCTATCTAGGTTGGTCATAACTTTCCTTCAAAGGAGTAAGTGTCTTTTAATTTCATGGCTGCAGTCACCATCTGCAGTGATTTGGGAGCCCAGAAAAATAAAGTCTGACACTGTTTCCACTGTTTCCCCATCTATTTCCCATGAAGTGATGGGACTGGATGCCATGATCTTCGTTTTCTCAATGTTGAGCTTTAAGTCAAATTTTTCACTCTCCACTTTCACTTTCATCAAGAGGCTTTTGAGTTCCTTTTCACTTTCTGCCATAAGGGTGGTGTCATCTTCATATCTGAGGTTATTGATATTTTTCCCGGCAATCTTGATTCAACTTGTGTTTCTTCCAGTCCAGCGTTTTTCACTCTGCATATAAGTTAAATAAAGAGTGTGACAGTATACAGCCTTGACATACTCCTTTTCCTATTTGGAACTAGTCTTTTGTTCCATGTCCAGTTCTAAATGTTGCTTCCTGACCTGCAGAGAGGTTTCTCAAGAGGCAGATCAGGTGGTTTGGTATTCCCATCGCTTTCAGAATTTTCCACAGTTTATTGTGATCCACACAGTCAAAAGCTTTGGCATCGTCAATAAAGCAGAAATAGATGTTTCCCCGGAACTCTCTTGCTTTTTCCATGATCCAGTGGATGTTGGCAATTTGATCTCTGGTTCCTCTGCCTTTTCTAAAACCAGCTTGAACATCGGGAAGTTCACGGTTCACGTATTGCTGAAGCCTGGCCTAGAGAATTTTGAGCATTACTTTACTAGCATGTGAGATGAGTGCAATCGTGTGGTAGTTTGAGCATTCTTTGGCATTCCCTTTCTTTGGGATTGGAATGAAAACTGACCTTTTCCAGTCCTGTGGCCACTGCTGAGTTTTCCAAATTTGCTGGCATATTGAGTGCAGCACTTTCACAGCATCATCTTTCAGGATTTGAAATAGCTCCACTGGAATTCCATCACCTCCACTAGCTTTGTTTGTAGTGATGCTTTCTAAGGCCCACTTGACTTCACATTCCAGGATGTCTGGCTCTAGGTCAGTGATCACATCATCGTGATTATCTGGGTCATGAAGATCTTTTTTGTATAGTCCTTCTGTGTATTCTTGCCATCTCTTCTTAATATCTTCTGCTTCTGTTAGGTCCATACCATTTCTGTCCTTTATCGAGCCCATCTTTGCATGAAATATCCCCTTGGTATCACTAATTTTCTTGACAAATCTCTAGTCTTTCCCGTTCTGTTGTTTTCCTCTATTTCTTTGCATTGATCACTGAGGACGGCTTTCTTATCTCTTCTTGCTATTCTTTGGAACTCTGCATTCAGGTGCTTATATCTTTTCTTTTCTCCTCTGCTTTTTGCTTCTCTTCTTTTCTCAGCTATTTGTAAGGCTTCCCCAGGCGGCCATTTTGCTTTTTTGCATTTCTTTTCCATGTGGATGGTCTTGATCCCTGTCTCCTGTACAAGGTTACGAACTTCATTCCATAGTTTATCAGGCACTCTATCTATCAGATCTAGGTCCCTTAAATCTATTTCTCACTTGCACTGTATAATCATAAGGGATTTGATTTAGGTCATACCTGAATGGTCTAGTGGTTTTCCCTCCTTTCTTCAATTTAAGTCTGAATTTGGTAATAAGGATTTCATGATCTGAGCCACAGTCAGCTCCTGGTCTTGTTTTTGCTGACTGTATAGAGCTTCTCCATCTTTGGCTGCAAAGAATATAATCAAAATGATTTTGGTGTTGACCATCTGATGATGTCCATGTGTAGAGTCTTCTCTTGTGTTGTTTGAAAAGGGTGTTTGCTATGACCAGTGCATTTTCTTGGCAAAACTGTATTAGTCTTTGCCCTGCTTCATTCTGTATTCAAGGCTAAATTTGCCTGTTACTCCAGGTGTTTCTTGACTTCCTACTTTTGCATTCCAGTCCCCTATAATGAAAAGGACATCTTTTTTGGGTGTTAGTTCTAAAAGGTCTTGTAGGTCTTCATAGAACCTTTCAACTGCAGCTTCTTCAGCATTACTGGTTGGGGCATAGGCTTGGATTACTGTTATATTGAATGGTTTGCCTTGGAAACGAACAGAGATCATTCTGTCGTTTTTGAGATTGCATCCAAGTACTGCATTTTGGACTCTCTTGTTGACCATGATGGCTACTCCATTTCTTCTGAGGGATTCCTGCCCACATTAGGAGATATAATGGTAATCTGAATTAAATTCACCTGTTCCAGTCCATTTTAGTTTGCTGATTCCTAGAATGTCTACATTCACTCTTGCCATCTTTTGTTTGACCACTTCCAATTTGCCTTGATTCATGGACCTGACATTCCAGGTTCCTATGCAATATTGCTCTTTACAGCATCATTAGATCTTAAGAATTCTGATTGGTACATAAATATTGACTCTATAACAAACATATTTTTCTGTCAGCTTGAGGTGCTATAGTTATTCACCTGCAATAACCTCATAAATAATACTCTGCATCAATGAGGAGCACAAGAGTGATCTTCTAAAAACACAAGCCATGTAATACAAATTTCTCTCTGTTAATTCCTTTCATGGCATCTTACTACACTTAGGCTAATCCAAACCTCTCCTGGCCTCCGTACTCTCCCTCACATTTGATCCCTCCAGTGCTTCTTTCTGCTTCTTTCTGCATGCATGCACACACATGCACACACACACACACAAATACACACACACATGATATAGTTTGTTTACTAATTCCATAAAAGCACATACACCCTATCTCAAAACAAGTTATTTCTGGAAAGCAAAGTACAAATATATTATTATTATTTGATTATTATTTTTGCAATTAACGTATAATTGATATTTTGTACTTTTTTGTGAAGTTCAAAAGTTATATAGAAAATATGTGTTAAAAAGTAATTCATATAAAACTAAAATATATCATACTATGTGAGTATTATTAAGACTTCTATTTATGTGGTCAAAATCTTAATTTTAAATAGAGTGTGTAGTCCTCAAAAACTTATTTTTCCCTTCTGGTTTCCTCAGTGTGTATGCCCAGCAGTGGGATTGCTGGATCATAAGGCAGTTCTATTTCCAGTTTTTTAAGGAATCTCCACACTGCTCTCCATAGTGGCTGTACTAGTTTGCATTCCCACCAACAGTGTAAGAGGGTTCCCTTTTCTCCACACCCTCTCCAGCATTTATTATTTGTAGACTTTTGGATCGCAGCCATTCTGACTGGTGTGAAATGGTACCTCATAGTGGTTTTGATTTTCATTTCTCTGATAATGAGTGCTGTTGAACATCTTTTCATGTGTTTGTTATCCATCTGTATGTCTTCTTTGGAGAAATGTCTATTTAGTTCTTTGGCCCATTTTTTGATTGGGTCGTTTATTTTTCTGGAGTTGAGCTGTAGGAGTTGCTTGTATATTTTTGAGATTAGTTGTTTGTCAGTTGCTTCATTTGCTATTATTTTCTCCCATTCTGAAGGCTGTCTTTTCACCTTGCTAATAGTTTCCTTTGATGTGCAGAAGCTTTTAAGGTTAATTAGGTAAAGTTTAAAAATAAAATAAAATTAGAAAAAAAAAAAAAAACTTATTTTTGGGGGGAAAAAAAAAAAAAAAGAAAAAACTCATGTCGGTGTTATTTTGGAAGTTGTTTTTTGCCAAACTCAGCATCTGTCTTTATTTCAAATCTTTTGCTAAGTTGAAGATCCTTAGTTCTAAATGGGACATGTGTTCTCCTTTGAGAGAAGAAATTCACAGGCTATATATGCTACACATCTTTCCAGTAAACTTCTCGAACTGTGTGCAGGGAAGAAAGGTTACCACTATGTCAGCTGGAGAAAATGCCTTTAGTCGCATACTCTGTGGGCCACTGCCTAGAAATTACCGATGTTGTGGCCAAATTCTTTTTTATTTTATTTTTTATCTTTTTATTTTATTTTTAAACTTTACAATATTGTATTGGTTTTGCCAAATATCGAAATGTTAAATTTGTTACAATGCTTCTGTCAGTCTAGTCACAATCTTATCCACATCCTACTTAGGAGATTATGATTAAAGGACAGGAATCCATCCCTAAAAGAAATTTTGTTCAACTAATATTTCTGAGCAATTTTGAAGTAGAAATGTATGACCAGATATGTCACCAGCAATATTTTATGTTGTTCTGCAATTTAATAAAGACAATGCTATCACCTAAATAGAAGAAAACCCAAGACCAGTATTTCAGTTTATGCTATACTTACAGATCATTGATTATTTTCACAAGGCGACTAGAGAAACAGATTTTTTCAAAGCATTACTGATGCTAAAAACATAGACCTATGAAAAGCATATCTAAGTTTCTTATTGCTTCCTGACTGTGTTACATAATCACTTTACTTTTACAAAGAACTGAGTTAAAAAATAATAAAGCTGTTACTTTAATGTAAGGCTGCAATTTTTCATCTTGCAAAATCTTTATAGTTTCTCTAAATCATTTTGTATTAAATTTTTCAGGCACGTTTTTATTATAACCAGCAATTTATTATAATCATCATTATCTTCATCACAAAATGCTCATTGAAGAAAAGTGGTATAATAGTTCTGATGTGATTTTAATTGTATTAACTATAGTAAATGTATATGTCATAAACTATAAGCAAAATTATTCTATGTTTATATAATGTTTACTTCTACAAATTTCTATAAACTATGGATTATAAAGTAACCAAGAAATATTGAATTGAAAATTATTTCTGTACTAGAGCAGACATATTTAATTGCTGCCTATGTTTAGATATTTTAAAGTGTGTGGAATATAACTATTTAGGTTCTCAATATTAGAAATGTTTTATAATACCCTGGTTTGTATGAAAAGAGGAACAGAGTAACAAAAAAAAAAAAATGAAAATCCGATACAGCTCCACATTAGAGTCCTCAAACTCAAATAAGTATTTCTAATAACTGCTTTGCACTACTTCTACTATAAGTAGTAATTTATCCTAGAAGCTTCCTCAGAACACACAGTTAACTATTTATGCAATGTCAATCAGCTGACCTATAATGATATTTTACAAGATTGGCTAATCTAGAAATAATAACTTTGTGATACTCTGACCTCCATCAAGCTATACAGAATTGATAATGTAACTTTCTGCACATCAAGCATTGCACAGAATATCTTTTACATATACTGACAATCAGATATGGGAAGAGCAATCACTTCTAATTTTAAAGACAGCAAACAACATAAACACCAGTAAATTGCTATAGAAAGTATCCAATAAATTATTCTAAGAACTCCAAAGAAATCAATGAACCATAGATTTAAAAACTCCAAAGAATTTTCTATTTCTTCCTGGTTCAGTTTTGGAAAGTTGTACTTTTCTAAGAATTTGTCCATTTCTTCCACGTTGTCCATTTTATTGGCATACGATTGCTGATAGTAGTCTCTTATGATCCTTTGTATTTGTGTGTTGTCTGTTGTGATCGCTCCATTTTCACTTCTAATTTTATTGATTTGATTTTTCTCCCTTTGTTTCTTGATGAGTCTGGCTAATGGTTTGCCAATTTTATCTATCCTTTCAAAGAACCAGCTTTTGGCTTTATTGATTTTTGCTATGGTCTCCTTTGTTTCTCTGCATTTATTTCTGCCCTAATTTTTAAGATTTCTTTCCTTCTACTAACCCTGGGGTTCTTCATTTCTTCCTTTTCTAGTTGCTTTAGGTGTAGAGTTAGATTATTCATTTGACTTTTCTTCTTTTTCTTGAGGTATGCCTGTATTGCTATGAATTTTCCCCTTAGCAATGCTTTTACAGTGTCCCATAGGTTTTGGGTTGTTGTGTTTTCATTTTCATTTGTTTCTATGCATATTTTTTGATTTCTTTTTTGATTTCTTCTGTGATTTGTTGGTTATTCAGCAGCGTGTTGTTCAGCCTCCATATGTTGGAATTTTTAATATTTTTTCTCCTGTAATTGAGATCGAATCATACTGCATTGTGGTCAGAAAAGATGCTTGGAATGATTTCAATTTTTTTGAATTTACTAAAGCTAGATTTATGGCCAGGATGTGATCTATCCTGGAGAAGATTCCATGTGCACTTGAGAAAAAAGGTGAAATTCATTGTTTTGAGGTGAAATGTCCTATAGATGTCAACTAGGTCTAACTAGTCTATTGAATCATTTAAAGTTTGTGGTTCTTTGTTAATTTTCTGTTTAGTTGATCTATCCATAGGTGTGAATGGGGTATTAAAGTCTCCCACTATTATTGTGTTATTGTTAATTTCCCCTTTCATACTTGTTAGCATTTGTCTTACATATTGCAGTGCTCCTATGTTGGGTGCATATATATTTATAATTGTTATATCTTCTTCTTGGATTGATCCTTTGATCATTATGTAGTGACTGTCTTTGTCTCTTTTCACAGCCTTTGTTTTAAAGTCTATTTTATATGAGTATTGCTACTCCTGCTTTCTTTTGATCTCTATTTGCATGGAATATCTTTTTCCAGCCCTTCACTTCCAGTCTGTACATGTCCCCTGTTTTGAGGTGGGTCTCTTGTAGACAACATATATAGGGGTCTTGTTTTTGTATCCATTCAGCCAGTCTTTTTTTTTTTTTTTGGTCGGGACATTCAACCCATTTACATTTAAGGTAATTATTGATAAGTATGATCTCATTGCCATTTACTTTACTGTTTTGGGTTCGAGTTTATACACCGTTTTTGTGTCTCCTATCTAGAGAATATCCTTTAACATTTGTTGGAGAGCTTGTTTGGTGGTGCTGAATTCACTCAGCTTTTGCTTGTCTGTAAAGCTTTTGATTTCTCCTGCATATTTGAATGAGATCCTTGCTGGGTACAATAATCTTGGCTGTAGGTTATTTTCTTTCATCACTTTAAGTACATCTTGCCATTCCTTCCTGGCTTGAAGAGTTTCTATTGAAAGATCAGCTGTTATCCTTATGGGAATCACCTTGTATGTTATTTATTGTTTTTCCCTTGCTGCTTTTAATATTTGTTCTTTGTGTTTGAACTTTGTTAATTTGATTAATATGTGTCTTGGGGTGTTTCGCCTTGGTTTTATCCTGTTTGGGACTCTCTGGGTTTCTTGGACTTGGGTGATTATTTCCTTCCCCATGCAAACTAGTACAGCCACTATGGCAAACAGTGTGAAGATTCCTTAAAAAACTGGAAATAGAACTGCCATACAACCCAGCAATCCCACTGCTGGGAATACACACCGAGGAAACCAGAATTGAAAGAGACACGTGTACCCCAATGTTCATCGCAGCACTGTTTATAATAGCCAGGACATGGAAGCAACCTAGATGTCCATCAGCAGATGAATGGATAAGAAAGCTGTGGTACATAAACACCATGGAGTACTACTCAGCCATTAAAAAGAATACATTTGAGTCAGTTCTAATAAGGTGGATGAAACTGGAGCCTATTATACAGAGTGAAGTAAGCCAAAAAAAAAAAAAACACCAGTACAGTATACTAACGCATATATATGGAATGTAGAAAGATGGTAACGACAACCTTGTATGCGAGACAGCAAAAGAGACACAGATGTAAAGAACAGTCTTTTGGACTCTGTGGGAGAGGCAGGGGGATGATTTGGGAGAATGGCATTAAAACATGTATAATATCATATAAGAAATGAATCGTCAGTCCAGGTTCGATGCAGGATACAGGAAGCTTGGGGCTGGTGCACTGGGATGACCCAGAGGGATGGTATGGGAAGGGAGATGGGAGGGGGGTTCAGGATGGGGAACATGTGTATACCTATGGCAGATGCATGTTGATGTATGGCAAAATCAATACAATATTGTAAAGTAAAATAATAATAATAAATTTTAAAAATAAATAAATAAATAAATAAAACCTCCAAAGAAATCTATAAACCATCAAGGGTGAAGAAATTTCTGATTCAGAAGTCTCAGAAGGCAAGTCAAGGTACAATGCTCTCCAGACTGCCTAGTTTCTCCTCATAAAGACAAGCCTGAATGTTAGTACATGTTAAAGCAAAAGAAATTTGCATATTTATATGCTTATTTTATCTTTCTGAAAAGTCTATTTCTTCTCATCCTTTCCATATATTAGATTCAGATCTTCAGTTTAGATTCATTATTTATGGTGTATATTTTCTCCCTTTAACCATTACTATGTACACTTTAAGCTTTTTATCTACTTCTGTAATCAGTCATTAATACCACCTCATCCTCCTACTAACACATTTCAAAAGTCAAAGAATAAAAGTTGTATTGAGAACAACTAGGCTCTTTACAGAATCCTTGAGCTCAGAATTTAGGTTTGGTGCACTCACTGAGAAAAAAAAAAAAAACTAAACCAAAAGCAGGGCCAGAAACAAACTGAAACAATTTTGGTTTTTTTTCATACCCTGTTTATTTGCAGATCTGATTCAGTTCACTGCCAAGACCCTGTTTCAACAAATTCTAGATTTCGATATATGTATGACATCTATAGTTAAATAATGCTCTTTTCCATTAGAGTTGATGTATTGTCTTAAAATATAAGAGTTTACAGCCAGCCTAATTGTGGAGATACTTCAGTAGTTGATAGGAAAAAAAGCACATTAAACTAGCTAGTAAAGGAAGATTTCTTAGCAGTGAAGTGAAAGTCGCTCAGCCGTGTCCAACATTTTGTGATCCCATGAACTATACAGTCCATAGAATTCTCTAGGCCAAAGTACTGGAGGGGGTAACCTTTCCCTTCTCCAGGGGATCTTACCAACACAGGGGTCAAACCCAGGTCTCCCGCATTGCAGGCAGATTCTTTAACAGCTGAGACAAAAGGGAAGACCAAGAATATTGGAGTGAGTAGCTATCCCTTCTCCAGGGGATCTTCCCGACCCAGGACTTGAATCGGGCTCTCCTGCTTTGCAGGCAGATTCTTAGCTAACAAGCTATCAGGGAAGCTAGCACAATTTGAATTTTAAAGAAGAGAAAGTAAGAAATTAAAAGAAAGTTTATTCCAGAAACAGAGCTCACAGGGCAGGAGGATGTTTGTTTAGTGGGGTTCATTAAAGAGAAAAGTAGGGAAAGGTTCATAAGAGATCTATTAAGAGACATACACTGTTACACTAAACTGTTGAATATTACTTTAAATATTATGTGGAGATTTGGAGAATGTTGGGCAAGGATGTTTATATTACCTGTAGAGTTTACAAAATTCCTGGTTGGTAATATAGGAGATATATTTCAGGTAAAGAAAAGGTATGAATAACAGAAGGGAAGCTGGTTCATAATAATCATGGCGATAACAGGTTGGATTAAATAGATAGTAAAAAATAGACTCTGGTTGTTCTTTTCAACCTCGTGGAGGTTCTTCCTGAAAAGCCTTGTGATTTTACACCATTTTTCCCTAGGATGTATCTTCATTGTTACTGCTATTTAGGACTAAATGATGGAAGCTGCTTTCTAGAACAGTAATCATAGTGTTTTTTTGTTTGTTTTACATATTTGTATCACCATGTATAATTGTATAGAATACTTTTCATTGTTATATGCATTTACCCTAGATGTACTGACCATCCATGTAAGCAAGAGTTTATATATATATATATATATATATATATATATATATATATATGTAAAGAGCAATATTGGATAGGAACCTGGAATATTAGGTCCATGAATCAAAGAAAATTAGAAGTGGTCAAGCAGGACATGACAAGAGTGAACATCGACATTCTAGATTTCAGCGAACTAAAATGGATTGGAATGGGTGAATTTAACTCAGATGATCAATACATCTACTACTGTGGTCAGGAATCCCTTAGAAGAAATGGAGTGGCCATCATAGCACACAAACGAGTCCAAAATGCAGTACTTGGATGCAATCTCAAAAACAACAAAATGATCTCTGTTCGTTTCCAAGGCAAACCATTCAATATCACAATAATCCAAGTCTATGCCCCTATGAGTAACACTGAAGAAGCTAAAGTTGAACAGTTTTATGAAGACCTACAAGACCTTTTAGAACTAACACCCAAAAAAGATGTCCTTTTCATTATAGGGGACTGGAATGCAAAAGTAGTAAGACAAGAAACACCTGGAGTAACAGGCATATTTTGCCTTGGAGTACAGAATGAAGCAGGGCAAAGACTAATAGAGTTTTGCCAAAATAATGCACTGGTCATAGGAAACACCCTCTTCCAATAACACAAGAGAAGACTCTACACATGGACATCACCAGATGGCCAAACTGAAATCATATTGATTATATTCTTTGCAGCCAAAGATGGAGAAGCTCTATACAGTCAGCAAAAACAAGACTGGGAGCTGACTGTGGCTTGGATCATGAACTCCTTATTGCCAAATTCACACTTAAATTGAAGAAAGTGAGGAAAATCAAGACCGTTCAGGTATGACCTAATTCAAATCCCTTTTGATTATACAGTGGAAATGAGAAATAGATCTAACGGACTAGATTTGATAGGGTGTCTCATGAACTATGGACAGAGGTTTGTACATTGTACAGGAGACAGGGATCAAGACCATCCCCAAGAAAAAGAAATGCAAAAAAGCAAAATGGCTGTCTGAGGAGGCCTTAAAAATAACTGTGAAAAGAAGAGAAGGAGAAAAGATATACCCATTTGGATGCAGAGTTCAAAAAAGAGCAAGGAGAGATAAGAAAGCCTTTCTCAGTGATCAGTGCAAAGACATAGAGGAAAACAATAGAATGGGAAAGCCTAGAGATCTCTTCAGGAAAATTAGAGAGACCAAGGGAACACTTCATGTGAAGAGGGGCTCAATAAAGGACAGAAATGGTATGGACCTGACAGAAGCAGAATATTAAGAAGAGGTGGCAAGAATACACAGAAGAACTGTTCAAAAAAATCTTCATGACCCAGATAATCACAATGGTGTGATCACTCACCTAGAGCCAGACATCCTGGAATGTGAAGTCAAGTGGGCCTTAGGAAGCATCACTATGAACAAACCTAGTGGAGGTGATGGAATTCCAGTTGAGCTATTTCAAATCCTGAAAGATGATGCTGTGAAAGTGTCACATTCAATATATCAGCAAATTTGGAAAATGCAACAGTGGCCACAGGACTGGAAAATTTCACTTTTCATTCCAATCCCAAAGAAAGGCAATGCCAAAGAATGCTCAGGCTATTGCACAATTGTACTCATCTCACATGCTAACAAAGTAATGCTCAAAATTCTCCAAGCCAGGCTTCAGCCATATGTGAACTGTGAACTTCCAGATGCTCAAGATGGTTTTAGAAAAAGCAGAGGAACCAGAGATCAAATTGCCAACATCTACTGGATTATTAAAAAAGCAACAGAGTTCCAGAAAAACATCTATTTCTGTTTTATTGATTATGCCAAATCTTTTGACTGTGTGGATCACAGTAAACTGTTAAAAATTCTGAACGAAAGAGCAATACCAGACTACCTGGCCTGCCTCTTAAGAAAACTGTATGCAGGTCAGGAATCAACAGCTAGAACTAGAAGTGGAACATACTGGTTCCAAATAGGAAAAAGAGTACATCAAGGCTGTATATTGTTCCCCTGCTTATTTACCTTACATGCAGAGTATATCATGAGAAACCCTGGGCTGGATGAAGCACAAGCTGAAATCAAGATTGCTGGGAGAAATATCAATAACCCCAGATATGCAGAAGACACCACCCTTATGGCAGAAAGTGAAGAAGAACTAAAGAGCCTCTTGATGAAGTGAAAGAGGAGAGTAAAAAAGTTGGCTTAAAGCTCAACATTCAGAAAATGTAGATCCTGGCAGCTAGTCCCATGACTTCATGGCAAATAGATGGGGAAACAGTGGCTTACTTCATTTTGGGGCTTCAAAATCACTGCAGATGGTGATTGCAGCCATGAAATTAAAAGACAATTACTCCTTGGAAGGAAAGTTATGACCAACCTAGACAGCATATTCAAAAGCAGAGACATTACTTTGCCAACAAAGGTCCCTCTAGTCAAGACTATGGTTTTTCCAATGGTCATGTATGAATGTGAGAGTTGGACTGTGAAGAAAGCTGAGGACTGAAGAGTTGATGCTTTTGAACTGTAGTGTTGGGGAAGACTCCTGAGGGTCCCTTGGACTTCAAGGAGATCCAACCAGTCCATCCTAAAGGAGATCAGTCCTGAGTGTTCATTGGAAGGACTGATGAAGCTGGAACTCCAATAGTTTGGCCACCTGATGTGAAGAGCTGACTCACTGAGAAGAGCCTCATGCTGGGAAAGATTGAGGGCAGGAGGAGAATGGGATGAAAGAGGATAAGATGGTTGGATGGCATCACTGACTCAATGGACATGAGTTTGGGTAGGCTCTGGGAGTTGGTGATGGACAGGGAGGCCTGGCGTGTGGCAGTCCTTGGCGTCGTAAAGAGTCGGACACGATTGAGCAACTGAATGAACTGATACCACATCACTGTTATCCATTTATGTGTTGATACACATTTAAGTTTCTTCTGTATCTTACATATTGCAAATAATGCTACTATGAATGCTAAAGTGTATTTATCTGTTCAAAACTGCCTTTTAATTTTCTTCACATATATACAAATGAGTTGAATCACTGGATCATATAGTAGTGTTATTTTTATTTTATTGAGGCTATGGCATGCTGTTTTCCATAATGCATCAACTTAAGTTCCTACCAACAATGTACCATGTTCTTGTCAATATTTGTTATTTGCATGTATCTGTTTTGATTATCTGTAGGTCTTTTCCATATAATATTTACATAAATCTTCTGTCCATTTTAAAATGGATTTTTTGTTTATTTGACATGATTTTCATGAGTTCTTTATATACTTTGAATATTGATGCCTTATAATTCACATATTTTGCAAGTATTTTCTCATATTCAGTAAGTTGTCTGGTCGTCAATGGTTTATTTTGCTCTTCAGAGCTTTTAAATTTATGCAATTTTGCTTTTGTTTCCTTTGTCTGAGAGGACAGACCCAAAAAAAAATTAAAATTTCTAGATCTTATATCAGTATTCTGCATATGTTTTCTTCTAGAAGTTTTATAGTTTAAATTCTTATGTTTAGGACTTTAATCCATTTGGAGTTCATTTTTTGTGTATTTTAGGAAGAAGTGTTCTATTTTTATTATTTTATATGTGGCTGTTTAGCTTTCTAGTAGCACTTATTGACGAGACTGTATTTTCCCCATTGTATATTCTTATCTCCATTGTCATATATTAATTGCCCACAGGTAACTTGTTTTATTTGGGGGGTATCTATTGTATTCCATGATCTATGTGGCTGGTTTTTGTTTGTGTGTGTGTGTGTGTGTGTGTGTGCCAGTACCGTACTGTTTTATTTACTGTAGTTTTATAAAATGACTGACATCAGGGAGCCTAATACCTCTGACTGTTCTTTTTTCTCAAGATTGCTTTGGGTATTCAGAGTCTTTGTGGCTAACTTTACCTTTTAGGATTATCTGTTCACTTTCTATTAAAAACACCATAGGTATTTTGATAGGGATTGCATTAAAATCTGTAGATTGCTTTGGGTAGTGTGAACATTTTAATAATACTAATTATTTCTATAAACACAGGACATCTTTCCATTTTTTGACATTATCATCAATTTCCTTCATCAGTGTTCTATAGTTTTCAGAGTATAGATCTTTAACCTCCTTGATTAAGTTTATTCCTGGTTACTTTTTTCTTTTTGATCTGGTTTTAAATGGGGTTGTTTTCTTATTTATCTTTTTAATATTTAGTTATGCACTTGGATAAAGCTGGTTGAATTCCAGACATTTAGGCAGCAGCTTTTGAAATATTCATATAGGCCACTTTCAAGGAAAGATTGGGAGGTGAGTGCTTTCTCTCGTCCCTGTGCACTGATCCCTTGGGTTAGCCACAGCTAGTGTTTATGATTCATTTAAGAACCATTTCTTTATTTGCTATGGTCTTGTGGGTCTCATGGCAAAAGTCCCATTATTTTTTAGAACTAGTACTTTTGGGGCCCTTCCCTCAGGTGGAATCTTAAGTGTTGGGGTGCTAGATGACAATAAAAATCTTTCACTCCTCAGGGAGAAGCCTGGAGTATATGAATGCCTTCCAAATTAAATGCTGCTGTTCCAGACATGGGGGATGGTCTTTATTGTAAGAGTATGTCTCAGGCTTTCCTATCCTTGATATGCTTATTATCTCATTAGCTTGAGGTATAGGAGTCACTTAGCTGGTTGCTGAATTTCTTTCAGGGGATTATTCTATGTATATCTGTAGATTTAATGTGTCTTTGGAAGGCAGTGAGTTTGGCAGCCTTCTATGTCACTATTTTGTACTGGGACATTACTATAGCATTTTCTGTTAACTTTTTACTCTCTCTTTTTCTGACATCTTTTGAAAAATTTGAACAGTTTTTTCACATTTGATGTTAGTTTATTCTTTTTTAAAACTATATAAACACATATGATGTTTTCAGTGCTTCTTCTGAGTATTGCTCTATGGATGCTTCACATTTCTTAGTCTACATAGGAACCTTACCATCATTTAGATGCTTATCCTCTTTCTCTATGTGACAGCTATCTATATATTAATTCTTTAGTAGTTATCCCATTAGATAATTTTAAATTGTTCTTTCAATTTCCATACCTGTATTAAAGAATTCAAGAGGAGAGGAATAGTTTATTATATTTGCTCATGTATTTACTGCCACTATTGATCTCTCTTCATTCCATATATTCTCATCTTTCTTTCATCTTATTTCCATTTTGTTCTTTGAAGCTTTTTAAATAAAAATTTTATGGAGATTTTTTTTAGAAACAAATTATTAGCTTTACTTAATCTTAGAATTGTCTTTATTTCACTTATTTTCATGAGATACTTACAATGTTTCTAGTTTTACAGAATATGCTATTTTTTTAGCACCTAAAAAATTTCTGTGCCATTTCAGTACCATAATTTCTAATGAGAAATCTGCAAACATTCTTGTTGCTGTTTTCTTATAGCCTACCCCCTTTTTTTCCCCCCACTTTCAAGAGTTATTCCCTGACTTGCATTTTTAGCACTTTGCTTATGATGTATTTGAGCACTAAAATTTGTATTTACCTACCTTCTTTGGGGCTTTCTGAATGTTTTGAATTATATGTGTGTCACAAAAGTTCAGAAGTTTTTAGTTATAATTTCATTAAATATCTTTTTTTGGGGCCTCACAACCTCTCTTTTTTACTTTCTTAGAGTCTTGGGAATCAAATGGAAGAATTTCTTATCATCCAATAGGCCTCTGTTGCTGCTGCTGCTAAGTCGCTTCAGTCATGTCCGACTCTGTGCAACCCCATAGACGGCAGCCCACGAGGCTCCCGTCCCTGGGATTCTCCAGGCAAGAACTTCATTTATTTATTTTTGCACAGAATGAATGTTTTCTATAGCTTTGCCTTTGGATTTACTTACTCTTCTGTCATATTCATTGGACCAATCTACCTGAGGGTTTCTATTTATATAAAAAATTTAGTCACTGTATTTCAGTGCTAGAATATTCAGTTGACACATTTATATGCTTTATTTTTCCATATTTTTCAAAAATATTCAAGATTCCTTTAACAGATATCTTCTTTAATATTTTTTTAAATTTTATTTTATTTTTTAACTTTACAATATTGTATTGTTTTTGCCATATATCAACATGAATCTGCCACAGGTATACATGTGTTCCCCATCCTGAATCCTCCTCCCTCCTCCCTCCCTGTACCATCCCTCTGGGTCGTCCCAGTGCACCAGCCCCAAGCATCCAGTATTGTGCATCAAACCTGGACTGGCGACTCGTTTCATATATGATATTATACATGTTTCAATGCCATTCTCCCAAATCATCCCACCCTCTCCCTCTCCCACAGAGTCCAAAAGACTGTTCTATACATCAGTGTCTCTTTTGCTGTCTTGTATACAGGGTTATTGTTACCATCTTTCTAAATTCCATATATATGCATTAGTATACTGTAGTGGTGTTTTTCTTTCTGGCTTACTTCACTCTGTATAATAGGCTCCAGTTTCATCCACCTCATTAGAACTGATTCAAATGTATTCTTTTTAATGGCTGAGTAATACTCCAGTGTACATATGTACCACAGCTTTCTTATCCATTCATCTGCTGAAGTTTGTGTCATCTCAGGTTTGATATCTGTTTATTTTCTTTTCCCATGTAATATTACATGCTTCCTGTTCTTTACATGCAGATTAATTTTAAATTATATAATGGACTTTTTGAAAGTTGCATTATGAGAACCCAGACTTTATTTAAATCCTAGAAATGAATCTTTTTCTGTTTGTTTTAGTAGACAAACAACATGGTAAATTTCAGACTCTCAGTTTCAACTATTTTCTGTGGGCTGTAATTCTAATATCAGTCGAGTTTTCAAAGACTTTCTTGAATCTATCCCATTAATTCATCACCTGGTATTCAGTATGGAATGCTTAGTTGGTGGTCTACATTTATTTACCCAGATATTCTTATTGTGGGATGATCAACAGAGGTGCCACTCAACGGTGAGTTCATCAATCCTAAAACATAGCCTCGGATTCACTCACTTGAGCTCTGGTATCTACATGAATTTTCTAGGTTTTATGAACTAAATTGCATGTTCTCACAAATTCATATGTTGAAGCCCTCACTCCCAGTGTGGCTATATTTGGAGGCAGAGTTGATTTCCTGTGCCTTAAGCCAAAATCAGAGAGCTTTATTTAGAGTTCTGTCTATGCCCTAGTGTCCAATTCCAGATATTGTGTCTGCCTAGGGTATGCTAGAGGAGAAACAAAACGTAACAAAACAAAATACCCAAAAAGCAAAAAACGAAAACCATCAGGTGGGGGACACCGAATTTTTTTATTCATTCTCAATCCACCTATTATTTTCTTTGGAGAGCCTCAAAAAGTTACCCCCATATTAACTGCAGTTAATAATTTGAGTATTTTTATAAATAATTCTGAATCACAATTAGAATACAGCATTTTTATAGGAATATGGTATACGAACCCGGTTCCAGAGAGTATGTTTTAATGTGAGTGATAACAGAGTCTTACGTTTTGATATAGAGCATTTGTATGTGAAATAAGTATGTAGTCAAAGCAGTATATAGTCAAAACAATAAGACTAGAGCCTTGAAAGAAAGAAAATTTGCTAATATTTTACAGATTGAAAAGAACAATGATCATGAAAAAAAAACCTTAGATTTTTATCTTGTGTATGAGATTTAACTAATGGTCCTCAAGGTTTAGGTTTAGTTAAATCTGTTGTCCTGTAACTCTAAGTTTGGTTGGCTCTCTGGTAAGGTTTTTTTTTTTTTTTTTTTCAAATATGACTTAACAAGATTGCCTATGTCCTCTGGAGTAGATGACCATAATAACTTATTTTAATAGAGTTGTAGTAGACAGAAGGTTTTTAAACCTTTGTTCAATATAAGTTTGAGCTAAAATGTGAGAAAATTCATTTTACATCGAGATATTTATGAATAGATTTACTTCGCAATCAATTAGGATTTTTAAAATTGCACTTGGATATGTTTCTACTTTTCATTCTACTCAGATAATAAAATTTTATAATAGGTTTTATTCCTGAAATGAATTTAATTATATTCATATGTACTTATATATCAAATATTTTTCATAAACTTCTTTGCATAGTATAATTCATTGTTTTGAAATGTTCTCAAAAATAGCATTGATCTAAAACTATTAAAATTTAACTTCATTCTCTGATTTAAAAAGGATATTGTTTTGTCTTGAGGGATGTTCAATTAATCTCTGATAATCCCTGGCAATTTCCCCAAACATGTTCCTTGATATTAACAAAGAGTTTTCAAAACTTTAAAATTAATAATAGCTAAGTGGATAAGTCTTAGTCTAGTATAAGGACAATAAATCATGGTAGAACCAGAATTATTAAAATTGGGTTGATAGCATTTCAGTTTTCACCAAGCTTTCCGCCTATTGTTATCTTTCCTTTTACCAATTTAAATGCATTAACTTTGAAGCTGGATTTAAATTGAACGTTTAAATTAATGCATTGTCAATTTGTTGTTAAGGTAAAGGGAAAAAAAATAAGTTATAAACATGGATGTAGAGAAATAATGGCACACTCTTGATTTGCTATTTTAATCCCAATATACTCTGCCGTTATCCATGTTGCTATTATCCATGTAAATCTAATGACATCTGAAAGCAGTATTGGCAAAGCCCATTAGCAATATGTTCTTTTTAAAAGCTAGACTGAATTGTTGCTCAAAAACAATGTTGTTGTGTATGACTGACTTGGTATGCACCTAGTACCTCTTATCACTGTATCTAAAAGAAAGAAATGAAGGAAACATAATTATGTTAATTAGCAGCAAGCCCATGTCGAAGTAGTTTTCTCTTAGTCAACTTCACCTTAAATGAAATATGGAGTAAACTGTTGGCAGAGTATTTAAACATGAAATGAGCTGCAAATAAATTGGTTCCTCAATGTCTTTTTTTTTTTTTTCTTTCTGAGTGGAATTTAAATGCCATACAAGCAACATAGCACAAGCCCAGTTTCCTCCTTCTTGGGGGTTAGATATCTTTAGGCTAGGAATCAAAATGATCACCGTTTCGCGCTCTCTTTCTCTCTCTCACTTTTTTTTTTTTTTTTCCTTTCCTCTAATCCTATTCCTTACCCTTGATAGCTGGAGTTAAGGGAACATGGTGTGCTCTAAATGTCCTTAGGAGGTGTGCAATCCCTAAACTGAAATAGATATGCTTATGAAAGTATACACACATAGTTTGATATAATGAAGCTGTTGGGTTTAGCATAGTGAAATATTTCACTTACAGACCAAGAATAATGGACATATACATACAGACCAATGTGTGTGTGTGTGTGTGTGTGTGTGTGTGTGTATGTTAGTTACTTAGTCATGTCTGAGTCTTTACAATCCCATGGACTATAGCCGTCCAGGATCCTCTGTCCATGGGGAGTCTCCAGGCAGGAATACTGGAGTGGGTTGCCAATTCCTTCTCCAATACAGACCAATAGCTAGTACTTTAATTCTTCATTACTATCATCTAGGTATTACCTCGTCTGCAAGAGGAACTCTAATTATGGAAAAAAAAAGTTTCTACCAGCAATCCTTTGGCCACATGGTGCTTTGGTCTCCTCAATAATTTGGCCACCTGATGCGAAGAACTGACTTATTGGAAAAGACCCTGATGCTGGGAAAGACTGAAGACAGGAGAAGGGGATGACAGAGGATGAGATGGTTGGATGGCTCACTGACTTGATGGAGATGAGTTTGAGCAAGCTCTGGGAGTTAATGATGGACAGGGAAGCCTGACATGCTGGAGTCCATGAGCTTGCAAAGAGTTAGACACCACCTTGCAACTGGACTGGCTGAGCAATCCTTAGACCAAAATAGATGCCGATAGCATCATTTTGAAAATGCTTATTCCTATATATTCTGTGAACTTTGAATTTTATTTCATTAGTATATTTGTGGATGTATAGTAGAATGTAAAGGCCTCTGATGAACACATTAGGTCTGTGTAAAGTTTTCCTGAAGAAAACTGGGTTGTGGGGCAACAGCTCTTCTCTCATAATGGATGGCATTTAGAAAAGAACTCCATTATGTTTCAGTATTTCCTAAAATAAATCAGTGAACTCCCTTCAATTACTCTTTTTCCCTTTGAAAACCACTCTTTCTTTTGTTTGTAAACATCAGTTTTTCTCTTCACTTACATCTTTAAACTCTTTGAGTGATGTTAGAATACTTAGAATGGATTCTAATGTTTTATCTTGGTTGATATGATGGACCATTCTGCATTTTCTTCTAAACTTTATTGAAACTTGTTTTCAATGTGCCTCATCTTTTTTCCTGTACTTTAAGAAATGCAAGGGCAAACATCACATTCTTTCTGTGTATGATGATTTTTTTTTTTTTCAGTTCAGTTTGGTTGCTCAGTCATGACCAACTCTTTGTGACCCCATGGACTATAGCACTCCAGGCCTCCCTATCTACCACCAACTCCCGGAGTCTACCCAAACTCATGTCTATTGAGACAACGATGCCATCCAATCATCTCATCCTCTGTCATCACCTTCTCTTGCCTTCAATTGTTCCCAGCATCAGGTTTTTTTTTTTTTTTTTCCCCCAAATGAGTCAGCTCTTTGCATCAGATGGCCAAAGTATTGAAGTTCCAGCTTCAATGTCAGTCCTTCCAATGAACACCCAGGACTGATTTCCTTTAGGATGGACTGGTTAGATCTCCTTGCAGTCCAAGGGACTCTCAAGAGTCTTCTCAACACCAAAGTTCAAAAGAATGGATTCTTCGGTGCTCAGCTTTCTTTACAGTACAACTCTTACATCCATACATGAGTACTGGAAAAATCATAGCCTTGAATAGACGGACCTTTGTTGTCAAGGTCTCTGTTTTTTTTTTTTTTTTAATTTATTTATTTTAATTGGAGGCTAATTACTTTAAAATATTGTTTTGGTTTTGCCATATATCAACTTGAATCTGCCACAGGTATACACGTGTTCCCCATCCTGAACCCCCCTCCCACCTCCCTCCCTGTACCATCCCGCTAGGTCATCCCAGTGCACCAGCCCCAAGCATCCTGTATCATGCATCAAACCTGGACTGGCGATTCATTTCATATATGATATTATACATGTTGTAATGCCATTCTCTCAAATCACCCCACACTCTCCCTCTCCCAAGAGAACAAAAGACTATTCTATACATCTGTGTCTCTTTTGCTGTCTCGCATACAGGGTTGTCGTTACCATCTTTCTAAATTCCATTTATGTTAGTATACTGTATTGGTGTTTTTCTTTCTGGCTTATTTCACTCTGTATAATAGGCTCCAGTTTCATCCATCTCATTAGAACTGATTCAAATATATTCTTTTTAATGGCTGAGTAATACTCCATTGTGTATATGTACCACAACTTTCTTATCCATTCATCTGCTGATGGACATCTAGGTTGCTTCCATGTCCTGGCTATTATAAACAGTGCTGCGATGAACATTGGGGTACATGTGTCTCTTTCAATTCTGGTTTCCTCAGTGTGTATGCCCAGCAGTGGGATTGCTGGGTCATAAGGCAGTTCTATTTCCAGTTTTTTTAAGGAATCTCCACACTGTTCTCCATAGTGGCTGTACTAGTTTGCGTTCCCAGCAACAGTGTAAGAGGGTTCCCTTTTCTCCACACCCTCTCCAGCATTTATTGCTTGTAGACTTTTGGATTGCAGCCATTCTTACTGGCATGAAATGGTACCACATTGTGGTTTTGATTTGCATTTCTCACCCCACTCCAGTACTTTTGTCTGGAAAATCCCATGGACAGAGGAGCCTGGTAGGCTGCAGTCCATGGTGTCACTAGAGTCGGACATGACTGAGTGACTTCACTTTCACTTTTCACCTTCATGCTTTGGAGTAGGAAATGGCAACCCACTCCAGTGTTCTTGCCTGGAGAATCCCAGGCACGGGGGAGCCTGGTGGGCTGCCGTCTATGGGGTCGTACAGAGTTGGACACGACTGAAATGACTTAGCGATTAGCGATAATGAGTGATGTTGAGCATCTTTGCATGTGTTTGTTAGTCATCTGTATGTCTTCTTTGGAGAAATGTCTTTTAGTTCTTTGACCCATTTTTTGATTGGGTCATTTATTTTTCTGGAATTGAGCTACAGAAGATGTTTGTATATTTTTGAGATTAGTTGTTTGTCAGTTGCTTCATTTGGTATTATTTTCTCCCATTCTGAAGGCTGTCTTTTCACCTTGCTTATAGTTTCCTGTGTTGTGCAGAAGCTTTTAATTTTAATTAGTCCCATTTGTTTATTTTTGCTTTTATTTCCAATATTCTGGGAGGTGGGTCACAGAGGATCCTGCTGTGATTTATGTTGGAGAGTAAAACTCTCACTGTTTGCAAATGACATGATCCTCTACATAGAAAACCCTAAAGACTCCACCAGAAAATTACTAGAGCTAATCAATGAATATAGTAAAGTTGCAGGATATAAAATCAACACACAGAAATCCCTTTCATTCCTATACACTAATAATGAGAAAATAGAAAGAGAAATTAAGGAAACAATTCCATTCACCATTGCAACGAAAAGAATAAAATACTTAGGAATATAACTACCTAAAGAAACTAAATACCTATATATAGAAAACTATTAAACACTGGTGAAAGAAATCAAAGAGGACACTAATAGATAGAGGAATAAATATGCCATGTTCATGGATCAGAAGAATCAATAGAGTGAAAATATGTATACTACCCAAAGCAACCTATAGACTCAACGCAATCCTTATCAAGCTACCAACAGTACTTTTCACAGCTAGAACAAATAATTCCACAATTTGTATGGAAATACAAAAGACCTCGAATACCCAAAGCAATGTTGAGAAAAAAAAAAATGGAACTGGAGGAATCAACCTGCCTGACTTCAGGCTCTACTACAAAGCCACAGTCATCAAGACAGTATGGTACTAGCACAAAGACAGAAATATAGATCAATGGAACAAAATAGAAAGCCCAGAGAAAAATCCACGCACCTATGGACACCTTATCTTTGACAAAGGAGGCAAAAATATACAATGGAGAAAAGACAATCTCTTTAACAGGTGGTGCTGGGAAAACTGGTTAACCACTTGTAAAAGAATGAAACTAGAACACTTTCTAACACCATACACAAAAATAAACTCAAAATGATCAAAAAGATCTACACGTAAGACCAGAAACTATAAAACTGCTAGAAGAGAACATAGGTCTCTGCTTTTTAATATGCTGGCTAGGTTGCTCATAACTTTCCTCCCAAGGAGTAAGCGTCTTTTAACTTCATAGCTGCAATTACCATCTGCTGTGATTTTTTGTTCATCTGCTGTGATTTTGAGGCCCCCCAAAATAAAGTCAGTCACTGTTTCCACTGTTTACCTATCTATTTGCCATGAAGTGATGGGACCAGATGCCATGAGCTTCGTTTTCTGAATGTTGAGCTTTAAGCCAACTTTTTCACTCTCCTCTTTCACTTTCATCAAGAGGCTCTTTAGTTCTTCTTCACTTTCTGCTATAAGCATGGTGTCTTCTGCATATCTGAGGTTATTGATATTTCTCCCAGCAATCTTGATTCCAGCTTGTGCTTCCTCCAGCACAGCGTTTCTCATGATGTACTCTGCATAGCAGTTAAATAAGCAGGGTAACGATATACAGCCTTGACGAACTCCTTTTCCTGTTTGGAACCAGTCTGTTGTTCCATGTCCAGTTCTAGCTGTTGATTCCTGATCTGCATAGAGGTTTCTCAAGAGGCAGGTCAGGTGGTCTGGTATTTCCATCTCTTTCAGAATTTTCCACAATTTATTGTGATCCACACAGTCAAAACTTTGGCATAGTCGATAAAACAGTAATAAATGTTTATCTGGAACTCTGTTGCTTTTCCAATGATCCAGCAGACGTTGGCAATTTGATCTCTGGTTCCTCTGCCTTTTATAAAACCAGCTTGAACATCTGGAAGTTCACAGTTCACCTACTGCCAAAGCCTGGCTTGGAGAATTTTGAGCATTACTTTGCTAGCATGTGAGATGAGTGCAATTGTGCAGTAGCTTGAACGTTCTTTGGCATTGCCTTTCTTTGGGATTGGAATGAAAACTGACCTTTTCCTGCCCTGTGGTTACTGTTGTGTTTTCCAAATTTGCTGACATATTAAGTGTGGCACTTTCACAGCATCATCTTTTAGGATTTGAAGTAGCTCAACTGGAATTCCATCACCTCCACAAACTTTGTTCGTAGTGATGCTTCCTAAGGCCCACTTGACTTCACATTCCAGGATGTCTGGCTCTAGGTGAGTGATCACACCATCGTGTTTATCTGGGTCATGAAGATCTTTTTTGTACAGTTTTTTTGTGGAGTCTTGCCAACTCTTCTTAATATTCTGCTTCTGTCAGGTCCATACCATTTCTGTCTTTTATTGAGCCCATCTTTGCATGAAATCTTCCCTTGGTATCTCTAATTTTCTTGAGGAGATCTCTAGTCTTTCTCATTCTATGTTTTCCTCTATTTCTTAATACACGTATAAATTTCCCCTGGTGGGTCAGCAGTAAAAAATCTGGCTATAATACAGGAGACATGGGTTAAAAACCTGGGTAGGAATGATCCACTGGAAAAGAACATGGTAACCTACTCCAGTGTTCTTGCCTGGGAAAACCCATGGACAGAGGAGCATGTAGGAATATGGTCCACTGGGTTGCAAAATGGTCAAATATTACTTAGCAACTAAACAACAGCAACTGCATGTGTGTGTGTGTGTGTGTGTGTGTGTGTGCATATAAAATGGAATATATCACCTTTGTCATCCATAAAGATAATGAAATTTTGCCATTTACAACAACCTGGATGGACTTGGACGGTATTCTTAGTGAAATAAATCAGAGAAAAACAAAAATTGCATGCTATCACTTATTGTTGCTATTTAGTCACTAAGTCATATCCCATTCTTTTGCGACGCTATGGACTATAGTCCACCAGGCTCCTCTCCATGTGATTTCCCAAGCATGAATACTGGAGTGAGTTGCCACTTTATTTTCCAGGGATTCTTCCCAACCCAGAGATAGAACCCATGTCTCCCATATTGGCAGGTGGATTCTTTACCACTTGAATAATCAGAAAATATTGTTATCACTTATATGTGAAATTGAAATAATTTGCAAAGAGATCCAACCAGTCCATTGTAAAGGAGACCAGCCCTGGGTGTTCTTTGGAAGGAATGATGCTAAAGCTGAAACTCCAGTACTTTGGCCATCTCATGCCAAGAGTTGACTCATTGGAAAAGACTCTGATGCTGGGAGGGATTGGGGGCAGGAGGAAAAGGTGGATGACAGAGGATGAGATGGCTGGATTGCATCACCGACTCAATGGACATGAGTTTGAGTGAACTCCAGGAACTGGTGATGGACAGTGAGGCTTGGTGTGCTGCAGTTCATGGGGTCGCAAAGAGTCAGACACGACTGAGCGACTGACCTGAAATGAAAGAAATGGATATGACATAGCTGGAATAGACTAACAGACAAAGAGAACAAAATTAATGATTACTGGTGGGTAATGGGAAGGAGGAAGGGGCAATATAGGGATAGAGGATAAAAACTATAAACTATGTATAAAATAAATAAGCTATAAAGATTTATATGCACCAAAATATAGTAACTAATATAGTAATATATAATAACTTTAAATGCAATATAATATATAAAATATTGAATCACTATGTTATTCAGTTGAAACTAATACAATATTGTAAATTAACTATCCTTCAATTTAAGAAACCTGAAAGAAAAACATTTTAATAAGCAAATAAAATACTGGAAATACAAACTGATGGCAAGTATACCAAGCAGTTGTATCTCTTTCACATTTCTTGTATAAGTGCAAAATGTTACATACATTTGAGGAAGAAGCTTTATAGTTTCTCATAAAGTTGTCCATATATTGACATTGTCTGAGTAATTCTGCTCCTATGTGCTTACCCTAAAGAATTGTAATCTTACATTTACACACAAACCTATATGCAAATATTTATAGTATCTGTATTCATAATACAGTGAATCCCTTACATACAAAGAAGTTCTGTTCCAAGAGTGTATTTGTTCAAAGTTAGCCTAGTTACTCACCTAACACAATTGGGTATATAATACTGTACCATAATAAGTTTACAATACTTCTCACACAAATAATACATAAAAACAAAGAAATACAAAATATAAAGAAACCATTTTTAATTTTACAATAGAGTACCTTGAAAAGTACAGTAGTACAGTACAATAGCTGGCATACTGGGGCTGGCATTTCACTCAACATGCATCTGTTAAGTCAATCAAGTTGTCATAAGTATCAGTAGTAAAGCAAGAAGGGTTACTGACTGGACAAATAAGAGGTGGTAGAGAAGATGATTGGAGAAGGCAATGGCATCCCACTCCAGTACTCTTGCCTGGAAAATCCCATGGACAGAGGAGCCTGGTAAGCTGCAGTCCATGAGGTCGCTAAGGGTCGGACACGACCGAGTGACTTCACTTTCACTTTTCACTTTCATGCATTGGAAAAGGAAATGGCAACCCGCTCCAGTGTTCTTTCCTGGAGAATCCCAGGGACGGTGGAGCCTGATGGGCTGCCGTCTATGCGGTTGCACAGAGTCGGACACTACTGAAACAACTTAGCAGCAGCAGCAGCAGAGAAGATGATAAAGCTCAAGGATTATCACTAATAGGAGATAGAGGGCAAGCTCCAATTTCACTCACCTCTGATGTTAATGACACAGATCCTGATTCCTTGCTGAATTCAATCCTATCTATCCTTTTGAAAAAAATGACCCAGTGATGTCTGGGTAATAACTCTTTTTTTCTTGTCATAGATGACACAGTACACTGGATTGCATTCTGAACAGCTGATGAAACCTTCTTCTACGATTCTTTATTTGGCTTCTCTTTCTCAGAAGCTAACAGTGCTTTGTCAAATAAATAAAATCCCTTTTCCATTTCCTTCATCATGAATTTCTTTGGTTCTTCAGATACTTTTCCATCTCGTCTCTCTTCATTCTCCCTCTGGGCCTCCAATTCCATCAAGTCTTCATTAGTAAGTTCCTCATGTTGAACATCAAGGAGTTCAATGATGTTATTCTCTTGGAGTTCTAGCTTGAAATAAATACTGTACTATTGTACTCTATACAGTACTGTACAGTGAAGTACACAAATCACAACCTCCTGTAGAGGATGCTTACACATAACAGTGTGAAGTAGACATGTGAACAAACTTACATGAATGGACATGCTAAGGCACATTCACATCTTTGTAAGTTCACAACTCGAAAGTTCATATGTAGGGGACTTACTGTATACCCTGGAAACAGCTCAAATGTCTTCAACAGGTAAATGGCTATCCAAACTACACATCAATACAATGGAACACTACTCAGTAATACAAAGGACCATTCTATTGATACTTACAACAACCTGAATGTCTCTTAAGGGCTACATACTGAGTGTAACAAGCCAATTTTATAAGGTTGCATGCCATTTCATTCATATAGTGTTCTTGAAAAGACAAAACTAATAGTGAGGCAGCATAAATCAGTGGTTGCTAGGGTTTCTTGTTATTATTGTTTAGTCACTCAGTTGTGTCTGACACTTCTGCAACCCTCTGGACTGTAGCCCACCAGGTTCCTCGATCCATGGGATTTCCCAGGCAAGAATACCAGAGTGGGTTGCTATTTCCTTCTCTAGGGGATCTTCCCAACCCAGGGACTGAACCCACATTCCCTGCATTGGCAGGTGGATTCTTTACCACTGAGTCACCAGAGAAGCTTTGGTGCTACGGTTAGGAGTTAGGAAAATGTGTGACTTTAGTGGAATAGCATGAAAGAGTTTTGGGGAGTAATAGAACGTGTCTCCATCCTGAGTGTGATGGTGTTGCATAAATCTGTATGTGTGTTAACATTCATAGAGCTGAATCATCAAGCAGCATCAATTTTATTCTAATTTAAACTTCAAGTATAGTAAAGCATGTGGGAAACATAAATGAGAGATCTAAACCCCAAAAATAGTGAATGGTGATATACATTTTGAAACTTAATGCAGTTTTCCTGGTGAAAGTGTTACACACCTCAGCATTAATAAAATTTAAAGTAATCTGGATTGTTCATACAAATATTGGCATCAAAGATGCCATGATGTTTTTAATTGGATGCATATGGTAATGATAACTACACGTGAATTAAACTTGATTGTGACGTCAGTGTAATTTCAGGAGAAAAATGTAAGGGCAAACATTGAGAATAGTTTCAAAGGAAAGTTATTATCAGTGAATATTTTATCTAGTTTACAATTATATGTCATGCCAGAATATTCTCAATATATTTTTGATAAAATTTATAGGCAGATAAATCTGGGATATGTAATACACAAAGAGTATCCATTTAGCCTGCAATAATAGAAATGATCCTTTAATAAATCTACAATATTCTATTATGTACCAGGATTCCTAGCTTATTAGATTCATATCTCAGAACTACAATTTCAATAGAATAAAGCCACATGTGCATTTAGAATAATAGATTTCTAAGCTTAGCAATATAATTTTAAAAGCTAATAGCACTAACTGACTCATGAGATTGTTTTAAGAATTAAATTTATCACCAGATGCAAATTATCTAATGAAGCATAAGTAGCATTATATAACAACATTATATAATAGAATTATATAACAAATTCTAATATGCTTTACGGAACTTTAGAGTATACAAAATCTCCCAACCTATAAAAAGTGTTTAGTAATTTTCTCTATGTTATTTTGTAAGTTGCTGAATTTAATCAAAGAATATTTCTGATGTTATTGTTGTTCAGTCACCCAGTCATGTCCACCTTTTTGTGACCCCATGGAGTACAGCACACCAGGCTTCCCTGTTCCTCATCATCTCTTGGAGTTTGCCCAAGTTCATGTTCGTTGCATCTGTGATGCCGTCCACCATTTAATCTTCTGATGCCCTCTTCTCCTTCTGCCCTCAACCTTTCCCAGCATCAGGGACTTTTCCAATGAGTTGGTTGTTTGCAACAGATGACCAAAATACTGGAGCTTCAGCTTCAGTATCAGTCCTTTCAATGAAAATTCAGGGTTGCCCTCGTTTAAGAATGATCTCTTTGCTGTCCAAGGGACTTCCATGAGTCTTCTCCAGCACCACAGCACAAAGGCATCAATTCTTTGTCATTCTGCCTTCTTTACAGTCCAGCTCTCACAACTGAACATGACCACTGGGAAGACCATAGCCTTGACTATATGGACCTTTGTCGACAGGATAATGTCTCTGCTTTTCAACACTCTGTCTATGTTTCCCATCAGGTTCCTGCCAAGAAGCAATCATCTTCAGGTTTCATGGGTGCAGTCACAATCTGGAGTGATTTTGGAGCCCCAGAAGAGGGAATATGTCTCTACCACCTTTTTCCCTTCTATTTGCCATGCAATAATGGAGGCAGATGCCATGGTCTTAGTTTTTTTAATATTTAATCTTAAGCTGGCTCTTTCATTCTCCTTGTTCACCTTCATCAAGAGGTTCTTTAGTTCCTCTTAACTTTCTGCAAGTAGAGTGGTATCATCTGCATATCTGAGGTTGTTGATGTTTCTCCTGCCTATCTTGATTCCAGTTTGTAACCCATCCAGCCTGGCATTTCTCATGTTGTACTCAGCATATAGGTTAAACAAACAGGGTGACAGCAGACAGTCCTGTCATACTACTTTCTCAATCTTGAACCAAGCACTTGTTCCTTACAGGGTTCTAACTATTGCTTTTTGACATGTTTCTGATGTACATTCTATTAAATGTTGCTTTCATATAATGATCTTAGAAAGAAACAGCTATGTTTAAGCTAGAGGAAGTAATATGATTCACAAGGAAAAGGGGCTTTGACTTAGTCAATTTCAGATATTTGCATTTATTGAACATGAAAGAGGATTTTGTTATTCAACTATCAATTCATTTTGAAAGTGATTATTAACTACCTTCTGGGAGTTATTTAGGCCATAAGAGACATTAGCAATGAAATAATAAATTAAATGATCACCTATTTCCCAGAAATATGAAAAAATAAAACTAAAAAAATATGTTTCTTGAAGGAGTTCTGTGATCAATATTAAGATTTATCTTTAAATATAAGATTACACAAAATACATGTCTCCATTTTTAACTGGACTACCTGTTGTTAGTAATTTAGATTAAAAAGAAAGATTATAATCTAGCTTGTTTCCTTTGAAGATAAGAAGAATTTCTTACTTTTTTTATAATTTTAAAAATTATGCATTTCTGAAAGAGGGTGGACATAAGTTATAGTAGAGCTCATTTTGATATTTGGCAAAACTAATATATTGTAAAGTTTAAAAATAAAATAAAATAGTAGAGCTGAAATAAAATGCCAGTCTTCACATTTCTTTATTATTTCATGAAATAGCCCTAATGAACCTATATTTGCTAATCTCATGCTAAATACTACAGAGATGCTGTCAAAGGATTAGAGTATTCTATATAAATTACCTAGTATAGTTTATAGCAAAATAAAGTGTTTTAATATGTAAATTAGTTACTATCATTGATATTATTTATATTTATAAGTTAACAAAAAATAATAATAACACCAACACAATTTGATACTCAAGAATGCTGTATTATAATTGAAATTTAATAATATATCACATAAGCAAAATCTGTGCTAAGAATCCAAATTATTAAACAATATTTTGACAGTTTAGCATTCAAATAAATTGTCTGAATAAGAAATTTGTAAAGAATTCATAAATCAGATAGCCAACAGGCCAAATATCTCACTATTTTAATTACTTGATCTAAACCTATCTAAAGAGAGGTTAATTTAAGAGACAAACTCATATTTCCACTTAACTCCAAACCAGCATACTTATACCCTAAGATTATCATCAGTTCAAAGAGCACACTACTTTATAGCAAACTAACCAATACTAAAATTTACCATGTAGCTATACCTATAACACTTCATCTGCATAATGGATCTCAAGGATAAAAGAGAGGGATTACATGGTAAGATGCTGAAAATACTAGTAATTTATTTAAATAGATGGTGTTCTTCTGATCTTGTCATCTTTTTCAATTATTTTGGAGTCTTAAATTTCGTCTGTTATATTTTAAAACTTTCCAAGAAATGTATTTAAAATAGAGAATTCTGTTGTCTGTTCAGTTCAGTCGCTTAGTCATGTCCGACTCTTTGAGACCCCATGAACTCCAGCATGCCAGGCCTCCCTGTCCATCACCAACTCCCGGAGTTCACTCAAACCCACGTCCATCAAGTCAGTGACGCCATCCAGCCATCTCATCCTTTGTCGTCCCCTTCTCCTCCTGCCCCCCTGTTTTCTGTAAACTCTATCAAAAAAGCACCAATTTAAATTCAGCTCTTTAGTTTCAAAAAACGGACCCTAGATTTGTAAATTCAACACTCAAGAGTCAAGAGTCAGATTACTCTTTTCTATTCCCCACAGTTCATTTCAAAAAGATATGGTATTAATCTAGAATTAGTTGTCACCTCTACCTTACTTATGCTTTAAAGTAAGTTTCCATCAGTACCTGGTTTCTAACTTTCAGAGTTAGCACCTTCTGTAACTATAACCATGCCTCTCACAAGGCCAAGCCCAGGGGATAAGATAGGGAGAAAATAGTAGTTTTATTCCCAGTTTTTTAAAGGAATCTCCACAGTGGTTTCCATAGAGACTGTATCAGTTTACATTTCCCAACAGTGCAAGAGGGTTTCCTTTTCCACATCCTCTTTAGCATTTATTGTTCATAATTTTTTGCTGATGGCCATTCTGACCAGTGTGAAGTGATATCTCATTGTAGTTTTGATTTGCATTTCTCTAATTATGAGAGATGTTGAGCATCTTTTCATGTGTTTGTTGACCAACTATATTTCATCTTTGGAGAAATATCTGTTCAGGTTTTCCATCCATTTTTCGACTGGGTTCTTTGTTTTTCTGGTATTGAACTGCATGAACTCCTTGTAAGTTTTATCAGTTTTTTCATTTACAACCTAGAAGGGTGGGATGGAGTGGGGACTGGGGGAGAGGTTCTAGACGGAGGACATATATGTATACTTATGGTCGATTCAACTTCAGCTTCTTCAGCATTACTGGTTGGGACATCGACTTGGATTACCGTGATATTGAATGGTTTGCCTTGGAAAGGAGCAGAGATCCTTCTGTCGTTTTTGAAATTGCATTCAAGTACTGCATTTTGGACTCTTTTGTTGACTATGATAGCTATTCCATTTCTTCTAAGGTATTCTTGCCCACAGTAGTAGATATAATGGTCATCTAAGTTCAATTCACCAATTCCAGTCCATTTTAGTTTGCTGATTCTTAAAATGTTGAAATTCACTCTTGTTATCTCCTGTTTGATCACTTCCAATTTGCCTTGATTCGTGGATCACAATAAATTGGAATATTCTGAAAGAGATGAGAATACCAGACAACCTGACCTGCCTCTTGAGAAATCTGTATGCAGCTCATAAGGCTATATAGTGTCACCCTGCTTATTTAACTTATATGCAGAGTATATCATGAGAAACGCAGGGCTGGAGGAAGCACAAGCTAGAATCAACATTGCTGGGGGAAATATCAATAACCTCAGATATGCAGATGGCACCACCCTTATGGCAGAAAGTGAAGAAACTAAAGAGCCTCTTGATGAAAGTGAAAGAGGAGACTGAAAAAGTTGGCTTAAAGCTCAGCATTCAGAAGACTAAGATCATGGCATCCCGTCCCATCAATTCATGGCAAATAGATATGGAAACAGTGGAAACAGTGGCTGACTTTATTTCTGGGGGCCCCAAACTCACTGCAGATGGTGACTGCAGCCATGATATTAAAAGATGCTTACTTTTTGGAAGGAAAGTTATGACCAACATAGGCAGCATATTAAAAAGTAGAGACATTACTTTGCTAGCAAAGGTCCATCTAGTCAAGGCTATGGTCTTTCCAGTGGTCATGTATGGATGTGAGAGTTGGACCATAAAGAAAGCTAAGCACCGAAGAATTTTTGCTTTTTTATTTTTTTAATTTAAATTTATTTATTTTAATTAGAGGCTAATTACTTTACAATATTGTATTGGTTTGGCCATACATCAACATGAATCCACTATGGGTGTACATGTGTTGCCAATCCTGAACCCCCCTCCCACCTCCCTCCCCATACAGTCCCTCTGGGTCATCCCAGTGCACCAGCCCCAAGCTTCCTGTATCCTGCATCAAACCTGGACTGGCGATTCATTTCTTATATGATATTATACATGTTTCAATGCCATTCTCCAAAATCATCCCCCTTCCTTCTCCCACAGAGTCCAAAAGACTGTTCTGTACATCTGTGTCTCTTTTGCTGAGACAGCAAAAGAATTGCTGCTTTTGAACTGTGGTGTTGGAGAAGATTTTTGATAATCCAACCAGTCCATCCTAAAGGAGATCAGTCCTGAATTTTCATTGGAAGGACTGATGCTGAAGCTGAGACTCCAGTACTTTGGCCATCTGATGCGAAGAGCTGACTCATTGGAAAAGACCCTGATGCTGGGAAAGATTGAAGGTGGGAGGAGAAAGGGGACGACAAAGAATGTGATGGTTGGATGGCATCACCGACTCAATGGGCATGAGTTTGAGTAAACTCTGGGAGTTGGTGATAGACAGGGAGGCCTGATGTGCTGCAGTAGGACACAACTGAGCAACTGAACTGAACTGAACTGATGGCTAATTCATCTTGGTGTATGGCAGAATCCAACACAATATTGTAAAGCAATTATCCTCCAATTAAAGTCAAATTTATATATATGCTGCTGCTGCTGCTTGTGTCCAACTCTGTGAGACCCCATAGATGGCAGCCCACCAGGCTCCCCGGTCCTTGGGATTCTCCGGGCAAGAACACTGGAGTGGGTTGCCATTTCCTTCTCCAATGCATGAAAGTGAAAAGTGAAAGTGAAAAATGAAAGTGAAGTCATTCAGTCGTGCCCGACTCTTAGTGACCCCATGGAATGCAGCCTACTAGGCTCCTCCATCCATAGGATTTTCCAGGCTAGAGTTCTGGAGTGGGTTGCCATTGCCTTCTCTGATTTATATATATATTGTCCTCCTGTTTTAAATGATTACTTTTCTTTGGAGCACAGTGCTGGTTCTACTGAGTTTATAGACTGATCAGTGGAGGCAAACTATAAACAGATATGCAAATAAAAAGAAATAACCATTCATAGACTGGCGTATGTGCTCCAAAGAAAAGTAATCTTTAAAACAGGAGAATGTTATATAAAAACCTGACCAGACTTTGGTTCAGAGAAGGCTTAGGTAATCTAATATCTCTACAATAATAGACTTCTAGAATTTAACTAGGTGCAGGCTTGCTGGTTTGGGGAGAGGGCCTAATTCTGTCCCAGTAAGCAACATATGCAGACTCTACTGTGGGAAGGAAGAGTAAGGAAATGAAGGGAAACTTCTGCAACTGAAGCTATGGAAAGTACTATGCAAGGAAGACTAGAGCAGGGTCCACCCTGTAGGGTCATAGGTTAATTTTAAGGATATTGACCTTTCTTCAGTCACCAAGTCACATCCAACTCATCATGAACCCATGGGCTGCAACATGCCAGGCTTCCCTGTCCCTCATCAACTCCCAGAATTTGTCCAAGTTTATGTCCATTGAATCAGGGATGCCATCCAACCAAATCATCCTCTGTCACCCTCTTCTCCCTCTGTCTTCAACTTTTCCCAAGCATCAGGGTCTTTTCCAGTGAGTTGGCTGTTCTCATCAGGTAGCCAAAGTATTGATGATGGACATTTGACCTTTATCTTAAGAAAAACAGGAAGCTATTGAAAGGTTTTAAGTTTGAATCAGATAATAAACCATTTAATGGCATCTATTTCTTTTGCCAACAAAATAGGCAAGAGATATTGGTAGCTTGTCAGGAGTTCATGGCTATGGGAAGAACCGAACCATCATAAATAATACACTGTAAATATGCACATATGCTATCTGTGCAATAAACTTAATAATAATCAAAGTAATGCTGGATATCAAAAAGAAATCTGATCCTTCAAAAGCATAAATGCCCTTGAATTAGGGGAAAAATGGATATTTGCATAATTTGAAGGAGTGAGCTGATTTATTCCATTTCTGGAGTATTCATTCCCAGGAGTCTAGATAATGACACCAAATGCTTCCCCTCTCCACCAAGGCACACTCCATAAACTTTGCAGATAATATGTCTGCCCAAGGTCTAAATATCTGAAGAGTTAAGCTTAAATTTTCCTATTATTCATACAGTCCTAAGGCTGCTTGAAGTTAACTATGATAAACTAGCCATTTTAGTGAATGATCTGAATGGTAGTCTCAGCAGCATTGGGTGCAAATTTATTCAAATTGACGCTAAGGAAGTCATAGATCTCTCATTTGAAACACGCTATAGTATTTTTCTGTGTGCCAAGAAAGTTAAAGAAGATAAAGGTTTGTCTAGCAAGCCAGCATGAATACAGAAATCAACAGCACAGCTGCAATTTATGAGCTGTGCTTGCATGGTGTAGGGTGGATGAATCTACAATTTCTAAAGACTGGTTTCTTGGAATGGGTTTTTAAGTAGTCTGAGAATCTATGGCTCATAAAAGGATATGAAATAAAGGGAAAACTTTTCAGAGACAAAACAGGAAAAGTACTAATTCCAAATGGAATTCGGACAACTGATAAGAGCTGCAACAGTGCTGCATCAACTGTTTCAATTAACAATCAATGCAATGCTTGAAATAGATATGGTTACTATCCCTATTTTATAGGTGAAGATGCATAAGAAGTAATTTGTCCAAGTTATAGAATTTAAAAAATGACATATTAAATTATAGAATTTGAATCTGAGCCAATCATGCCTCTGAATTAAGGATCATTGAACAAAACAATTATGCCACCCTTGCAAGGGTTAACAGAAAAGTTGACCCCAGAAAAGTGTCCCTGCAAAACGGATATTCCCATTCTAGAATATAGAGAATAAGATAATGCTTTGTACTTCCTTTCTAGTTTAAAAACATAAGGTTGATACTGCAATTTGTTAAATGAGGAACATCTACATTTAATCAGCCCCCTGCTATTTTATTTATGCTATGCCTTAAAGTAGCAAAAAGAATTGTTGGATTAGTGAGAAAACAAGAAAAATAATGCTTTCTAGAGAAGGAGATATCTCAGATTGACTACTGATTGCACTTGAAAACTGGGATCTTAAGCAAGATTTATTAATTCAAATGTTTCAAGGAAGCATGAAATAAAAATATGGCTCTGTGTTGTGTACTGAAATAAGAGATTGCTTTGACAGCATTTATTTGACATCACACACCAAAACAAAAATGAAAACAAAACAGAATAACAGAAAAATGAACCTGGCAGAAAAAGGCACTCAAATATTTGCTTAAAGCACCACAAATTAGAATTCTCTGACAAAGCAAACACAGCTCGAAATCTATGGTTTCTCTTTTTACCAAGTGGATAAAAGAAAGTATTTTTTCTTTAATGAAAAATCTCCATTTTCTGGTTGTTACTTACACTGAAGTTATGTTTTGTTAGCCCTCCACTCTGATCCATATTGGGATAAGCATATCAATTGTCCTTTGTCTGCTTTCTTGATTTCATTTTTTCTTTATGCCTCTCTTCTTTGCTTTACTCTAACTTCCCATGTTCCTGCTCAGCCGCTCAGCTGTGTCGGATCCTTTGCAACCCCATGGACGGTAGCCAACCAGGCTCTTCTGTCCATGGGTTTTTTCAGGCAAGAATACTGGAGTGGCTTGCCATGCCCTCCTTCAGGGGATCTTCCGTATCCAGGGATGGAAACTACATCTCCGGTGTCTCTGGCATTGGCAGGCGGATTCTTTACCACTAAGGCACCTAGGAAGCCCTATCACAATACATACCTGCTCACTAGCTAGGCAGCTAGATTGCATAATTTGTTTACTCCTTTATCAGTATTTGGGCTCTTCCTCTTCATTCAATTGAATGTTCATCTGTTTCCTTTCCATCAATCCTTAACTCTCTCATACTTTGCAAAACATAGATAAACTGAATTTTTCAAAAGTTTTCCTGCATTGATATGAAAGAAATGTAGCAACTTATGTAATTATTCTACTAAAAGATTATTTTTAGAAAAATATAAATTAGAACAGTAAATGTAGTACACTTATTTCTTTTTTCTTTCTTTTTTCTGTTCTCATTCAGTTCACTTCAGTCACACAGTCATGTCTGACTCTTTGTGACCCTATGGAATGCAGTGTGCCAGGCCTCCCTGTCCATCATTAACTCCCAGAGTCCACCCAAACCCATGTCCATCCAGTCGGTGATACCATCCAACCATCTCCCTCTGTTGTCCCCTTCTCCTGCCCTCAATCTTTCCCAGCATCAGGATCTTCTCAAATGAGTCAGCACTTCGCATCAGGTGGCCAAAGTATTGGAGTTTCAGCTTCCACATCAGTCCTACCAATGAACATCCAGGATTATTCTCCTTTAGGATGAACTGGTTGGATCTCCTTGCAGTCCAAGGGACTCTCAGGAGTCTTCTCCAACACCACAGTTCAAAAGCATCAATTGTTCGGCGCTCAGCTTCCTTCACAGTCTAACTCTCACATCCATACATGACCACTGGAAAAACCGTAGCCTTAACTAGAGGGACCTTTGTTGGCAAAGTAATGTCTCTGCTTTTCAATATGCTGTCTAGGTTGATCATAACTTTTCTTCCAAGGAGTAAGCATCTTTTAATTTCATGGCTGCAATCACCTGTTATCATTCAGATCAGATCACATCAGATCAGTCGCTCAGTCGTGTCCGACTCTGCGACCCCATGAATCGCAGCACGCCAGGCCTCCCTGTCCATCACCAACTCCCAGAGTTCACTCAGACTCACGTCCATTGAGTCAGTGATGCCATCCAGCCGTCTCATCCTCTGTCATCCCCTTCTCCTCCTGCCCCCAATCCCTCCCAGCTTCAGAGTCTTTTCCAATGAGTCAACTCTTCACATGAGGTGGCCAAAGTAATGGAGTTTCAGCTTTAGCATCATTCCTTCCAAAGAAATCTCAGGGCTGATCTCCTTCAGAATGGACTGGTTGGATCTCCTTGCAGTCCAAGGGACTCTCAAGAGTCTTCTCCAACATCACAGTTCAAAAGCATCAATTCTTCAGCGCTCAGCCTTCTTCACAGTCTAACTCTCACATCCATACATGACCACAGGAAAAACCATAGCCTTGACTAGACGAACCTTTGTTGGCAAAGTAATGTCTCTGCTTTTGAATGTGCTATCTAGGTTGGTCATAACTTTCCTTCCAAGGAGTAAGCATCTTTTAATTTCATGTCTGCAGTCACCATCTGCAGTGATTTTGGAGCCCCAAAAAAGAAAGTCTGACACTGTTTCCACTGTTTCCCCATCTATTTCCCATGAAGTGATGGGACCGGATGTCATGATCTTCATTTTCTGAATGTTGAGCTTTAAGCCAACTTTTTCACTCTCCACTTTCACCTTCATCAAGAGGTTTTTTAGTTCCTCTTCACTTTCTGCCATAAGGGTGGTGTCATCTGCATATCTAAGGGTATTGATATTTCTCCTGGCAATCTTGATTACAGCTTGTGTTTCTTCCAGGTCCCCCAAATTGAAAAGGTTTGCCTGAGTACATGAGTTCACATGAGCACAGACACACACACACACACACACACACACACACATACACACACCATGCTCACACATACAAACACAAAGAACAGACATGGACATACAAGCCCGCATAGTTAGAGAGAATAGTATACTTGATTCCCTAAGTTTTTTGTGTTTTTTTTTCCAAGAAAGAACCAATTAAATGTTTTCTGTGGGAAATATATCATTAATAATGTAGTTCCATCAAAAATTATTGACGTTCTGAGTAACTAGTAGTTAAGCAGACATGGGGTATACCCTTCCTAGAAATGGTACCAAAAGCTAGTTGAATATAATAAGGAAAATTAATCTTTGATAGAAATTAAAATATGGATCACCTCTGAAGGTTGAATGTTAAGAAAACTGATGGGATATTACACATCTTAACCTTGTTGATAGTTGCATAAATTTATCCCTTTTCAACTTTACTGTATGTAAGTTACTTTTTATGAAATATTTTAAGGTTAAAAAAAGAGACACATGGAATATACACGCATGCTAAGTCGTTTCAGTCAGGTCCAACTCTTTGCAACCCTGTGGACTGTAGCTCTCCAGGCTCCTCTGTCCATGGAATACTGGAGTGCATTGCCATGGTTTTCTCCAGGGGATCTTCCAAACCTAGGGATCTAACCTGCATCTCATGTATCTTGCATCGGCAGGCGAGTATTTTTTTACCATTAGCAACATCTGGGAAGCTCAACATGAAATATAAATTACTCTCAATTACTTATCTTCAGCAATATGTAGGTAACCTACACATTTTTCATTAGCCTTTTGACTTTCTTGAAAATTGTCTCTTTTCTCCTCTTTTGTAGGAAAGTCACTTCATTTTACAAAATTGACATATTACATTGTAAAATGACAAAAGTCATTTTACAAAATTGACATATAAAGAGGTCAACTTATAAGTTGACTTATAATGCATTAATGTATCAAAAATAAAATCACAATCAATAATAATTATACTACTAGGTCATACAAAAGGAAATTATGTTCAGCAGTTTCTCTTCCATCATTTTTACCCAAGCTGCATACACAATCAGAGAACAATGTATTCCTACCCAGGAGAGAAAAGAGATATTTTAAAAAGTTAAGTATATATCAAAGTTTCATTGACTAGTTAGATAGTTCAGTTCAGTTCAGTCGCTCAGTCCTGTCCAACTCTTTGCAACCCCATGAATCGCAGCATGCCAAGCCTCCCTGTCCGTCACCAACTCCTGGAGTTCACCCAAACTCTTGTCCATCGAGTCAGTGATGCCATCCAGCCATCTCATCCTCTGTCGTCCCCTTCTCCTCCTGCCCCCAATCCCTCCCAGCATCAGAGTCTTTTCCAATGAGTCAACTCTTCACATGAGGTGGCCAAAGTAATGGAGTTTCAGCTTTAGCATCATTCCTTCCAAAGAACACCCAGAACTGATCTCCTTTGGAATGGGCTGGTTGGATCTCCTTGCAGTCCAAGGGACTCTCAAGAGTCTTCTCCAACACCACAGTTCAAAAGCATCAGTTCTTCGGCACTCAGTTAGATAGAGGCAATTCCAAATCAGGGTACTTGAAGTTCATACAAATGCAAAAGTGAGGACTATTCAAAAAATCAATAAATTTATGAATAAATGTAGTGAACTTTGTTTATATTTAGAATGTGTTATAACAATTACAAAATTTTAAAATAACATCAAAATAAAAATCAGAAAAAATTTTTGAGTTAACTAAACACTAGACAATTCTAAAAATACACATTTCTTTATACTTTTGTCTGTATACACTTTGACAAAATATTGTGATACTATCTTCTTTAGAAAGAAAATGAGATAATTCTTGCCTCTAACATGGTTTTTATTTTTATTTTTTTTTTACTTCTTAATTGCTTAGAAATTTTCTTTTCCTCTTCACAACTTATTGGCAACATCAGTCACATTTTTTAGAAAGTTAAATTTGGAAAATAAAATGTACTTTGTATACAAGCTGTAAGAACTTAAAGTATTTCATGTTTTATGCTTGCTTAAGTATTTTTGAATTGATTTTTCTGCAATATATCATTGTATTGGCACATTTGAATTTTTTATCTTACCTACATTAATGCCAGTATTTTATTTTAATTAAGAAAGATATAAAATGTTTACAAGTATACATATGATTTATGCTTTTAATTAATTTGATTATCAAATGAGTTTATTCATCCACAGAAATTTATCTATTCCTCTTAATGATTTACTGTATATGTATTATATATTATTTTCTTCAAAATTGATGCCTGCATGTAAAAATATTTCTATTGGCTTTTTACTTTATTCTGTTTTTCAAACAATATAATTTTATCTGAATTTTCTGTACTTAATTACTTATACATTATCCAACATAATTGTCTTAAGTTTTCTTCATAAGTCAAATCAGGAGTCAATAATTTCTGACTTGATTTATTCAAGTGTCCCAAATAATCTTGCTAAATTCCAGTTAAAAATGACTTATCAAGCTTAATAGATCCTGCATGTGCTTTAAGAAAGGGAAAAGGATATATAGTAATTCTTATAATTATATATTCTATACAATCAAGTTTTATAATTTTACACATATAATGACAGGAGGCAGAGAAGGCAATGGCACCCCACTCCAGTACTCTTGCCTGGAAAATCCCATGGACGGAGGAGCCTGGTAGGCTGCAGTCCATGGGGTCGCCAAGAGTTGGACACGACTGAGCGACTTCACTTTCACTTTTCATTTTCCTGCATTGGAGAAGGAAATGGCAATCCAGGCCAGTGTTCTTGCTTGGAGAATCCCAGGGACGGGGGAGCCTGGTGGGCTGCCGTCTATGGGGTCACGCAGAGTCGGACACGACTGAAGCAACAACAACAACAAAATAATGACAGGAGGAATATCCATAGTCTAACTTTCAGCTCCGTGTCCAACTGTTTTCGACCTGACCCCATGGACGGTAGCCTGCCAAGCTCCTCTGTCCGTGGGATTCTCCTGGCAGGAATACTGGAGTGGGTACCCATTCCTTTTTTCAGGGGATCTTCTCAACCCAGGGATCAAACCCTGGTCACCTGCATTGCAGGCAGATTCTTTATGTGCTAAGCCATCAGGGAAGTCCTAATGTTCAGCTCCACACACTGCAAAAACCTTTTTCTCCTCTACCAAGTACAAACTTGACATCACACACTGGGACTCAGAGCAGGCTGCTGCTGCTGCTGCTGCTAAGTTGCTTCAGTCGTGACCCCATAGAAGGCAGCCCACCAGGCTCCCCCGTCCCTGGGATTCTCCAAGCAAGAACACTGGAGTGAGTTGCCATTTCCTTCTCCAGTGCATAAAAGTGAAAAGTGAAAAGTGAAATTGAAGCCGCTCATTCGTGTCCGACTCTAGCGACCCCATGAACTGCAGACGATCGGGCTCCTCCGTCCATGGGATTTTCCAGGCAAGAGTACTGGAGTAGGGTGCCACTGCCTTCTCTGCAGAGCAGGCTACCCCTATATTTGTCTACATGGCATGTTTATTATTTTTAATTAAAGTTACTAGTAAAACAGTTGATACAAGGAGGACACTCTGATCCTCCTCTCTCCCTCCCTGAAAATAAGAAATTAATCTGCCCTGTGAAAGGTATCCTCCCTGTGCTAGGAAGTAGAGAGACAGGGCTTGTTACTTATTCACTAATTTACTACCCCAAGCTCAAACTCTATTATCTTATCAATTTTTCACAGATGCATTGTTTCTTTGTTTGAAAGTATAAAAACTGCCTGCTTTAGTCATTTGTTTAAGTCATTTAAGTCCCACATAACTGAGATTTCTATATATACATATAAATTTTGTCTTTTTTTACTTATGTTTTGTGTCAATTTAATTACTAGACTAGTCAGAAGAACCTAGAAGGGTATAGGAAATGTTTTCCTCCCAATACTGTTAGAGTAACACATCAGACTTTGCATCTCCCACTTTAATGACGACTGAATGTACAGAGTGAGAGGTACTTGTCTTCCTGGAAACCATTTTAATACCAGGAAGACTAAGAATAACTTAATTATACAGGAAATTGACTGTGAAGCAAATGAATATATTCTACAAAATTTAAACTAAATGTGTCAGCAAGTGAATTTCAGTTAGCTAGATCACAAAAGTGCCTGCAGTCATTCCCAGTCACCCAACAAGAAGGGCAGTAAGATGTGGAATAAAATGAAAGCTGGAATGAAAAGAGGTAGCAGCCTTAACTGACTGTGATTAAAATATCTTCCTTCTGTAAATTCTACAAAAAAAAAAAAAAAAAACCCTCTTTTTTGTAGTCTTAGGATTCCTTCTAATAGTTCAAAACGACTCTTTTTGCAAGGGTTCTGAAGCCTCACATCACCAGCTTCATGGTTAATCTGCTTGTGATTATAAGAAGGACACAATGAAACCACTTGCCTCATTTCTGTTAACTTTTGCATTTCTGTTCATTTACTTTTTTGACTCTTCTTTCCAACTTGCATACCATATCTAACCATTTTCCAGTTTTGCATAATGTATAACTGAAATAACTTTTAAATCTGTACTTCTGTTCTCTTCTCATTTGCTGTGTAAGCCCTGACAGTTGGCTTCTCTTTTTGTAATATAAGTGCCTGGCTTAAGCTTTTATTACTGAGACATCCACTTCAAAGAAACATCCACTTCAAAGAGGTCTATCTCAAATAAACACATTGCCAGTCACACTCTAGATAAAGGGCCAGGCCCCCTTTCTTCACTGAAGCTCTTTTGTTTTAGAAATCCTGGTTGATTTTGATAAGCGCCCATTTGGGGCCACTTGTATTTTTATTTTTTTCTCTTCCCTCACTTTAAATTTATTCTTTTATGCTTTAAATTCACCAATAAAGAGTGAGTTTGTGAAACCCTAGGCCCCCACAGTCTACCTCAATAAAAGACCACTAGGCTCCAATGAGCTAACTCATTGGAAAAGACCCTGATGCTGGGAAAGATTGAAGGCAGGTGAAGGGTACCACAGAAGATGACATCACGGACTCGATGGACATGAGTTTGAGCAAACTCCAGGAGATAGTGAAGGACAGGGAAGACTACCATGCTGCAGTCCTTGGAGTTTCAAAGAATTGGATGAAACAGTGACTGAACAACAACAGGCTTACATATGCTCTTTCTCTCTCTACTCTCAATCTCACTATGTGGTTTCAGGTGTGCTAAGTAATTTCCAGGTCTCATAAATAAAAACTTCATTTCTTTTCATTTTCCTGATGGCTACAGCTGAAGGATACTTTATAATCATAATAAGAATAAGAAGGGCTGGTCCCACAATAATATTGGTTATTGATAGGATGAAATTTTCATACAGCATCATTATCACCTCTTTGGTTTGAGTATTTTGATTACCATCTATTCTATCATCAGTTCAGGAGAGATCAGTCACTCAGTTCAGTTCAGTTGCTCAGTCGTGTCCAACTCTTTGCGACCCCATGGACTGCAGCACGCAGGCTTCCCTAACCATCACCAACTCTTGGAGCTTGCTCAAACTCATGTCCGTCAAGTCAATGATGCCATCCGACCATCTCATCCTCTGTCATCCTCTTCTCCTCCTGCCTTCAATATTTCCCAGGATCAGAATCTTTTCCAGTAAGTCAGTTCTTCACATCAGGTGGCCAAGGTATTGGAGCTTCAGATTCAGCTTCAGCATCAGTCCTTACAAAGAATATTCAGGACTGATTTCTTTAGGACAGACTGGTTTGATCTCCTTGCAGACCAAGGGACTCTCAAGAGTCTTCTCCAACACCACACTTCAAAAGGATCAGTTCTTCAATGCTCAGCTTTCTTTATAGTCCAACTCTCACATCCATACAAGACAATTGGAAAACCATAGCTCTGACTAGATGGAACTTTGCTAGCAAAGTAATGTCTCTGCTTTTTAATATGCTATCTATGCTAGTCATAGCTTTTCTTCCAAGGAGCAAATGTCTGTTAATTTCATGGGTGTAGTCACCATCTGCAGAGATTTTGGAGCCTAAGAAAATAAAGTCTGTCACTGTATCTGTTGTTTTCCCAACTATTTGCCATGAAGTGATGGGACCGGATGCCATGATCTTTGTTTTTTGAAAGTTAAGTTTCAAGCCAGTTTTTTCACTTTCATCAAGAGGCTCTTTAGTTCTTTTTTTGCTTTCTGCCATAAGGGTGGTATCATCTGTGTATTTGAGATTATTGATATTTCTCCAAGCAATTTGATTTCACCGTGTACTTCATCCAGCCTAGCATTTCATTTGATGTGCTCTGCATATAAGTAAATAAGCAGGGTGACAATATACAGCCTTGACCTACTTCTTTCCCAATTTGGAACCAGGCCATGTTCCATGTCTCATTCTAATTGATGCTTCTTGACCTGCATATAGGTTTCTCGGGAGAAGGATAAGGTGGTCTGGTGTTTTCATCTCTTTAAGAATGTTCCACAGTGTGTTGTGATCCACAGTCAAAGGTTTTAGCATAGTCAATGAAGCAGAAGTAGATGTTTTTCTGGAACTCTTTTGATTTTTCTATGATTCAATGGAGGTTGGCAATTTGATCTCTAGTTCTTCTTCCTTTTGTAAATCCAGCTTGAACATCTGGAAGTTCTCAGTTCATGCACTGTTGAAGTCTAACTTTGAGCATTTACTTTGCTAGAGTGTGAGATGAGTACAATTGTGTGGTAGTTTGAATATTATTTGACATTGCCTTTCCTTGGGATTGGAATGAAAATTGACCTTCTCCAGCTCTGTAGCCACTGCTTAGTTTTTCAGATTTTCTGGAATATTGTACACAGCACTTTCACAGCATCATCTTTTAGGATTTGAAGTAGCTCAGCTGGAATTCCATCAACTCTGTTAGCTTTGTCTGTAGTGATGCTTCCTAAGTCTCACTTGACTTCCCATCCCAGGTCACCGAGTCTAGGTGATTGATCACAGAATTGTGGTTATCTGGGCCATCAAGATCTTTTTGTATAATTCTTCTGTGTATTCTTGCCACCTCTTCTTAACATCTTCTGCTTCTGTTAGTTCCATAACATTTCTGTCCTTTATTGTGCCCATTTTTGCATTAAATTTTCCTTTGATATCTGTAATTTTCTTAAAGAGATCTCCAGTCTTTCCCATTCTATTGTTTTCCTCTGTTTCTTTGCATTGATCACTGAGGAAGCCTTTCTTATCTTTCCTCACTATTCTTTGGAACTCTGCATTCAGATGGATATATCTTTCCTTTTCTTCTTTGCCTTTAGTTTCTCTCCTTTTTTCATCTATTTATAAGGCCTCCTCAGACAACTATTTTGACTCTTTGCATTTCTTTTCCTTGGCATGTTTTGCTCATGGCCTCCTTTACAAGGTTACAAACCTCCACCATTTTCCTTCAGCCACTCTATCAGATCTAATCCCTTGAATCTATTTGTCACTTCCACTGTATAATCATAAAGGATTTGATTTAGGTCATACTTGAGTTGTCTAGTGATTTTCCCTACTTTCTTCAGTTTAAGTCTGAATTTTGCAATGAGTAGTTTGTGATCTGAGCCACAGTCAGCTCCCAGTCTTGTTTTTGCTGACTACATAAGAGCTTCTCCATCTTTGACTGTAAAGAATATAATCAACCTGATTTCGGTATTGACCATCTGGTAATGTCCATGTGTAAAGTTCTCTCTTGTGTTGTTGGAAGAGGGTGTTTGCTATGACCAGTGCGTTCTCTCGGTGAAATTGTTAGACTTTGCCCTGCTTCATTTTGTATTCCAAGGTCAAACTTGTCTGTTACTCCAGGTATCACTTGACTTCCTACTTTTGTATCCCAGTCCCCTGTATTGAAAAGGATGTTAGTTCTAAAAGGTCTTGTCATGGTATCTTTCTCATTCATGGCTGCAACTCATAGTTCTTCCCTATTCAGTTTTGTTTTATATGTTGGTACCATATCAATATTCTAAATTATATCAATATTTTCCAATGTTTTTTCATAGTTCTGTTTTCCTCACTTTCCTTTAATACTCCCCCTTGTCTAATGAATTAGGTGCAAACTGCTAAGCATGGTTTCAAAGCCCCTATATTTGGGCTTTATCTTATCTTTGCAAAATAATAATAATAATAATGATCAGCTAACAATAAGTATTTCTATAATTACAGGTAGTTCATACTTTCCAAAGATTGTTGTTTTCTCAACGGATCTCTTAGTGTTAGCATAGTACTTTACAAATACCCTTTTTCCTTTTTTTGTTGTAGAATGGAAGTAAAAGACAAGAGTATACTGAACTGATGTGGTCACAATGAATGTAAATCGAATCTCTCTCTGAAAGTTGTTTTTCGCATCACTCAAGTGTCTAGATATTTGCAGATAAGAAATATGCTAATCGAAATTCACAAGTAATCAAACTTTACCAGTTATCACTTAAGAATATCAAAAGATACTCAGAGAAGTCCAGATTTTATATGTAACTGTATCTCTCTCAGGAAAGACCTCAGAAAATAAGTATTTCTCTCTATAAAGAACCATTTGCAAATGTTGTGATTTACACGTTTTCATTATATCTTGATAATTCTATTCGTCTCTCTTCTATTTGCTCTGATCCATCTCCATAACTACTATCCTTCTATTTCAAATAATCATTAAATATTTTCTAAAATAATTCAGAAACAGCCTCCATCGCTGCCTCCAATTTCCTACATGGATAATATATGCCCTTCATTATCATCATTAATCTTTCACATATACAAAATCCTTTATAACCCATGCTCCAAAATGTTTAAAACTTTTTATTAAGATACTTTTAAAAGTTGCATGCCATATAGTTTACTAGTATAATTCTTTGAAGATTCTGGTTCATTAGTATTAAAATGGCAACCCACTCCAGTATTCTTGTGTAGAAGATTCCATGGATAGAGGAGCCTGGAGGTCTACAGTCCAAGGAGTTGCAAAGACTCAACGACTAACACAAGATAGATAGCTGAATGACTTTCCTAGGTGATTTTTATTTTTAGGCAAATTTAAGTATTACTGAAGTCTATGTTATGTCCAGATACTGTACAACACCTTATATTAGGATCAGAAAAAGAGTCATTAGCTTATTCATCTAAAGCAATAGTGCAAGGAGATAAAATGAAAAGTGTATAAATATCAAATAAGTCAAGCACATCCAGTGGCAAAATAGAACTCTGTATAGTAAACTATAGTCCCTTCATAGTTAGCATCCATGTGGATCTGACAGAATTCCTGTCAGCATAGCCAGGAGTCAGGAGGATGAGCTGGATCTGAAGTGGTGGAGAATAGAGATGACATAAGAGCCTTCAAAATTTAAGACTTTGTGCTTCACATCTGCCTTCAAAAACTTGTGTAAGTTCCTCTTTGGGTCTAGAACCATTCAGGAAAGAGGATTCTGGAAAACATTGTTTTCAATCTTAACCAACTACAATATATTTCACCATTACTCTTGAAGGAATCCTTGTGTATTTGTAAATCCATGACAATTTGTTAATCAGTGGTGGAAAAAATAAATAAGTGAGAGAGTTTTGCTTTGGGGTGCTTGCCAATTTCTATCTTGAAAGTACTCCTATTACGGTCAAGTTCCAATCTGACGTCAGTGAACAGAGTTGAGAAGAGATGCTAACAATAGGCTCAATAGGCTCTCCTGAATCTTGAGCCCCCTCAAAACTCCACTGGTACCTACTCTTCTTACCAATTGAAAAAAATCTGTATAATATTTTCTTTGTTACACCTCTCAACTCAAATTTTAGAATTGGCAATAGGAATATAGATTTTTCTCCTTCCCACCGACTACATGATCCTGATATAAACTTAAAAATCCATGGAAGAGCTAAGATGGTGGAGGAGTAGGACAGGGAGAACACTTTCTCCCCCACAAATTCATCAAAAGAACATTTAAACGCTGAGTAAATTCCACAAAACAACTTCTGAACACCAGCAGAGGACATCAGGCACCCAGAAAAGCAACCCAAGTCTTCAAAAGAAGGTAGGAAAAAATATAAAAGACAAAAAAAGGGACAAAAGAGGGAGGGACAGAGTTCTGTCCCAGGAAGGGAGTCTTAAAAAGAGAGAAGTTTCCAAACTCCAGGAAACCTTCTCACTGCCGAATCTGTGCCGAGCCTTGGAAGCACAGAGGGCAACATAACAGGGAGGAAAAATAAATAATTAAAACCCGCACATTGTGAGCCCTACGGTAACTCCCCCAGCGGAGAAGCAGCGCAGACGCCTGCATCCGCCATTAGCAAGCGGGGGCTGGGCAGGGAGGTGTGGCGCCGGCTGCATCGAAAGAATCTGTCCTGAATACCCTGAGCGCTATCTGAGCGAAATACTTTGGGCTAGCAAACCAGACTGTGGGATATCTACCACGCGAAATGCCAGCCCTAACCTATGACACCGCCAGGCCCGCGCACAGAACAAAGGACTGAACAGAGATAGCCGGCGGCAGACCATCCCCCTCCAGTGATAGGCAGCCAGAGCTGGAAGGGGACAATTGCAGCCCCAGAGAGACATTATCTATAAAACTGTAAGCATGCTTCTTTGCTAACTAAAACTTCTTGGGGGTCTGGACGGTCAACATCTGCCTGAGAAGGTGTGCCAGTGCACAACTAGATAACTGAGCAGTGAGGAGGCGATAAGTTGCAGCAATCGCGCACGCAAAACACCTCATCACCTGAGCTGCTCGGACCTGGGAAGGGCACAAAACGCAGGCCCAACCGAGAGTCTGCGCCTCTGAGGACTACCCGAGTGCCTGAACCTGAGCGGCTTAGACCTGGGAAGTACAGGCAGCCCAGGGCCGGCCGTGGATGGTTCCCGGCAGAGCAACCTAGAGCCTGAGCAGCGTGGGCAGAGAGGCTCCACGTGCTGTAAATGGGGGGCAGACCCAGTGTGGCTGAGGCACTGCGAGTGCATGCCAGTGTTACTTGTTTGCAGCATCCCTCCCTACCTCCCCTCAGCGTGACTGAACAAGTGAGCCTAAAAAAAAAAAAAAAGTGTCCTCCACCATCCCCTTTGTGTCACGGTGGAAACCAGACACTGAAGAGACCAGCATACAGAAGAAGCTATAACAGAGGGAACCGCCTTGGAAGCTACAGGCAATAGATTAAAACCCTGTGGTTACTACCATCTACATAAGAAAGGGCCTATAGATCTTGAGAAATATGTCAGACCAAGGAACTAGCCAAAAATGAACTGAACCCACAATACCCACAACAAAACTGGAAAAAGCCCTAGATATATTTTTACTATTTGTACAATCATCCTATCTTTTGTTTTTTTTTTTTTTTTAATTATTTTTTTTAATTTAAAAAAATGTTTTTTAAGTCCTCTATTATTCCTATAATTTCCACTTTTATAACCAATTACTTTGCAAAAAAAAAATCTTTTTTTTAAATCAAACTTCATATATATATATATATATATATTTTATAATTTTTTTGACTTTTTTTTTCCTTCTTTTCTTTAACATTGTATTTTTGAAATTCCAAACTCTACTCTAGATTTTTAATTTTAGCTTTTTAGTATTTCTTATCAATTTTGTACGTATAGTTTTTTGGTTTTTGTTTTTGTTTTTATATAATTTCTGTGACCCTTTTTTCTTTTTTCTTTTTCTTTTTCTCTGTTTCTTTCTCTTCTTCTTTTAAATAACATTGTATATCTGAAATTCCAAACTCTACTCTAGATTTTTAATTTATGGTTTTTGGTATTTGTTATCAATTTTGTACCTGTATTTTTTTAATATATAATTTATGTGATTTTTTTTGTTCTTGTTTTTTTTTTTTTTTTTTCTAAATTCCAAACTCTACTCTAGATTTTTAACTTTTGCTTTTTGGTATTAGTTATCAATTTTGTACCTATATTTTCTTTACAATTTTTGCAACCTTGTTTGTTTTTGTTTGTTTTTTCTCTCTTTCTTTTCCTTCTTCTTTTCTTTAACATCGTATTTTTGAAATTCCAAACTCTACTCTAGATTTTTAATTTTTGCTTTTATGTATTTGTTACCACTTTTGTACCTTTAAGAACCCAGTCTTCAGTACCCATTTTTCACTAGGGAGCGAGATTACTGGCTAAACTGCTCTCTCTCCCTTTGGACTCTCCTTTTTCTCCACTAGGTTGCCTGTGTCTCCTCCCTAACCCCTCTCTACTCTACCCAATTCTGTGAATTTCTGTGTGTTCCAGACGGTGGAGAACACTTAGGGAACTGATTACTGGCTGGATCTTTCTCCCTCCTTTTCATTCCCCCCATTTATCCTCCTGGCCACCTTTGCCACCTTCCTCCTTCTTCTCTTCTCCGTATAACTCCGTGAACATCTCTGAGTGGTCCAGTTGTGGAGTGCACATAAGGAAGAGATTACTTAATAGCCCACTCTCTCCTCTATTGATTCCACCTCATCTCATTCGGGTCACCTCTAACTCCCTCCTCACTCTTCTCTTCTCCATATAACGCTGTAAACCTCTCTGGGTGAAACAAGTTTCAGGGCAAGACATACCAAGCAAATTCTCCAGCAGCAAGGAACACAGCCCTGAGCTCCAAGATACAGGCAGCCCAAAGTCACCCCAAAACCATAGACATCCCATAATTCATTACTGGACATTTCATTGCACTCCAGAGAGAAGAAATACAGCTCCACTCACCAGAACACTGACACAAGCTTCCCTAACCAAGAAACCTTGACAAGCCACCTGTACAAACCCACACAGAGCGAGGAAACGCCACAATAAAGAGAACTCCACAAACTGCCAGAATACAGAAAGGACACCCCAAACTCAGCAATTTAAACAAGATGAAGAGACGGAGGAATACCCAGCAGATAAAGGAACAGGATAAATGCCCACCAAACCAAACAAAAGAGGAAGAGATAGGGAATCTACCTGATAAAGAATTCCGAATGATAGTGAAATTGATCCAAAATCTTGAGATCAAAATGGAATCACAGATAAATAGCCTGGAGACAAAGATTGAGAAGATGCAAGAAAGGTTTAACAAGGACCTAGAAGAAATAAACGAGAGTCAATATAAAATGAGTAATGCAATAAATGAAATTAAAAACACTCTGGAGGCAACAAATAGTAGAATAACAGAGGCAGAAGATAGGATTAGTGAATTAGAAGATAGAATGGTAGAAATAAATGAATCAGAGAGGACAAAAGAAAAAAGAATTAAAAGAAATGAGGACAATCTCAGAGACCTCCAGGACAATATTAAATGCTACAACATTCGAATCATAGGGGTCCCAGAAGAAGAAGACAAAAAGAAAGACCATGAGAAAATACTTGAAGAGATAACAGTTGAAAACTTCCCTAAAATGGGGAAGGAAATAATCACCCAAGTCCAAGAAACCCAGAGAGTCCCAAACAGGATAAAACCAAGGCAAAACACCCCAAGACACATATTAATCAAATTAACAAAGATCAAACACAAAGAACAAATATTAAAAGCAGCAAGGGAAAAACAACAAATAACACACAAGGGAATTCCCATAAGGATAACAGCTGATCTTTAAATAGAAACTCTTCAAGCCAGGAGGGAATGGCAAGACATACTTAAAGTGATGAAAGAAAATAACCTACAGCCAAGATTATTGTACCCAGCAAGGATCTCATTCAAATATGAAGGAGAAATCAAAAGCTTCGCAGACAAGCAAAAGCTGAGAGAATTCAGCACCACCAAACCAGCTCTCCAACAAATACTAAAGGATATTCTCTAGACAGCAAACACAAAAACGGTGTATAAACTCGAACCCAAAACAATAAAGTAAACGGCAACGGGATCATACTTATTAGTAATTACCTTAAACGTAAATGGGTTGAATGCCCCAACCAAAAGACAAAGACTGGCTGAATGGATACAAAAACAAGACCCCTACATATGCTGTCTACAAGAAACCCACCTCAAAACAGGGGACACATACAGACTGAAAGTGAAGGGCTGGAAAAAGATTTTCCATGCAAATAGGGACCAAAAGAAAGCAGGAGTAGCAATACTTATATCAGATAAAATAGACTTTATAACAAAGGCTGTGAAAAGAGACAAAGATGGTCACTACATAATGATCAAAGGATCAATCCAAGAAGAAGATATAACAACTATAAATATATATGCACCCAACACGGGAGCGCCACAATATGTAAGACAAATGCTAAGAAGTATGAAAGGAGAAATTAACAATAACACAATAATAGTGGGAGACTTTAATACCCCACTCACACCTATGGATAGATCAACTAAACAGAAAATTAACAAGGAAACACAAACGTTAAATGATACAATAGACCAGTTAGAACTAATTGATATCTATAGGACATTTCATCCCAAAACAATGAATTTCACCTTTTTCTTAAGCACACATGGAACCTTCTCCAGGATAGATCACATCCTGGGCCATAAATCTAGCCTTGGAAAATTCAAAAAAATAGAAATCATTCAAAGCATCTTTTCTGATCACAATGCAGTAAGATAAGATCTCAATTACAGGAGCAAAACTATTAAAAATTCCAACATATGGAGGATGAAAAACACGCTGCTGAATAACCAACAAATCACAGAAGAAATAAAAAAAGAAATCAAAATTTGCATAGAAACTAATGAAAATGAAAACACAACAACTCAAACCCTGTGGGACACTTTAAAAGCAGTCCTAAGGGGAAAGTTCATAGCAATACAGGCATACCTCAAAAAACAAGAAAAAAGTCAAATAAATAACCTAACCCTACACCTAAAGCAACTAGAAAAGGAAGAAATGAAGAACCCCAGGGTTAGTAGAAGGAAAGAAATCTTAAAAATTAGGGCAGAAATAAATGCAAAAGAAACAAAAGAGACCATAGCAAAAATCAACAAAACCAAAAGCTGGTTCTTTGAAAGGATAAATAAAATTGACAAACCATTAGCCAGACTCATCAAGAAACAAAGGGAGAAAAATCAAATCAACAAAATTAGAAATGAAAATAGAGAGATCACAACAGACAACACAGAAATACAAAGGATCATAAGAGACTACTATCAACAATTATATGCCAATAAAATGGAAAACATGGAAGAAGTGGACAAATTCTTAGAAAAGTACAACTTTCCCAAACTGGACCAGGAAGAAATAGAAAATCTTAACAGACCCATCACAAGCACGGATATTGAAATTGTAATCAGAAATCTTCCAGCAAACAAAAGCCCCCGTCCAGACGGCTTCACAGCTGAATTCTACCCAAAATTTAGAGAGGAGCTAACACCTATCCTGCTCAAACTATTCCAGAAAATTGCAGAGGAAGGTAAATTTCCAAACACATTCTATGAGGCCACCATCACCCTAATACCAAAACCTGACAAAGATGCCACAAAAAAAGAAAACTACAGGCCAATAACACTGATGAACATAGATGCAAAAATCCTTAACAAAATTCTAGCAATCAGAACCCAACAACACATTAAAAAGATCATACACCATGACCAAGTGGGCTTTATCCCAGGGATGCAAGGATCCTTCAATATCTGCAAGTCAATCAGTGTTATACACCACATTAACAAATTAAAAAATAAAAACCATATGATTATCTCAATAGATGCAGAGAAAGCCTTTGACAAAATTCAACATCCAATTATGATAAGAACTCTCCAGAAAGCAGGAATAGAAGGAACATACCTTAACATAATAAAAGCTATATATGACAAACCCACATCAAACATTATCCTCAATGGTGAAAAATTGAAAGCATTTCCTCTAAAGTCAGGAACAAGACAAGGGTGCCCACTTTCACCATTACTATTCAACATAGTTTTGGAAGTTTTGGCCACAGCAATCAGAGCAGAAAAAGAAATAAAAGGAATCCAAATTGGAAAAGAAGAAGTAAAACTCTCACTGTTTGCAGATGACATGATCCTCTACATAGAAAACCCTAAAGACTGCACCAGAAAATTACTAGAACTAATCAATGATTATAGTAAAGTTGCAGGATATAAAATCAACACACAGAAAGCCCTTGCATTCCTATACACTAGTAATGAGAAAACTGAAAGAGAAATTAAAGTAACAATTCCATTCACCATTGCAACGGAAAGAATAAAATACTTAGGAATATATCTACCTAAAGAAATGAAAGACCTATATATAACAAACTATAAAACACTGGTGAAAGAAATCAAAGAGGACACTAATAGATGGAAGAATATACCATGTTCATGGATTGGAAGAATCAATGTAGTGAAAGTGAGTATACTACCCAAAGCAATTTATAGATTCAATGCAATCCCTGTCAAGCTACCAACGGTATTCTTCACAGAGCTAGAACAAATAATTTCACAATTTGTATGGAAATACAAAAAACTGCGAATAACCAAAGCTATCCTGAGAAAGAATGGAACTGGAGGAATCAACCTACCTGACTTCAGGCTCTATTACAAAGCCACAGTTATCAAGACAGTATGGTACTGGCACAAAGACAGAAATATAGATCAATGGAACAAAATAGAAAGCCCAGAGATAAATCCACGCACATATGGACACCTAATCTTTGACAAAGGAGGCAAGAATATACAATGGATTTAATACAATCTCTTTAACAAGTGGTGCTGGGAAAACTGGACAACCACTTGTAAAAGAATGAAACTAGAACACTTTCTAACACCATACACAAAAATAAACTCAAAATGGATTAAAGATCTCAACAGTAAGACCAGAGACTATAAAACTCCTAGAGGAGAACATAGGTAAAACACTCTCTGACATACATCACAGCAGGATCCTCTATGACCCACCTCCAAGAATATTGGAAATAAAATGCAAAAATAAAACAATGGGACCTAATTAAACTTAAAAGCTTCTGCACAACAAAGGAAACTATAAGCAAGGTGAAAAGGCAGCCTTCAGAATGGGAGAAAATAATAGCAAATGAAGCAACTGAGAAACAACTAATCTCAAATATATACAAGCAACTCCTACAGCTCAAGTCCAGAAAAATAAACGACCCAATCAAAAAATGGGCCAAAGAACTAAATAGACATTTCTCCAAAGAAGACATACAGATGGCTAACAAACACATGAAAAGATGCTCAACATCACTCATTATCAGAGAAATGCAAATCAAAACCACTATGAGGTACCATTTCTCACCAGTCAGAATGGCTGCGATCCATAAGTCTACAAGCAATAAATGCTGGAGAGGGTGTGGAGAAAAGGGAACCCTCTTACAGTGTTGGTGGGAATGTAAACTAGTACAGCCACTATGGAGAACAGTGTGGAGATTCCTTAAAAACCTGGAAATAGAACTGCCTTATGATCCAGCAATCCCACTGCTGGGCATACACACTGAGGAAACCAGAAGGGAAAGAGACACGTGTACCCCAATATTCATCGCAGCACTGTTTATAATAGCCAGGACATGGAAGCAACCTAGATGCCCATCAGCAGATGAATGGATAAGAAAGCTGAGGTAGCTTCCATGTCCTGGTTATTATAAACAGTGCTGCAATGAACATTGGGGTACATGTGTCTCTTTCCCTTCTGGTTTCCTCAGTGTGTATGCCCAGCAGTGGGATTGCTGGATCATAAGGCAGTTCTATTTCTAGTTTTTTAAGGAATCTCCACACTGTTCTCCATAGTGGCTGTACCTGTTTGCATTCCCACCAACAGTGTAAGAGGGTTCCCTTTTCTCCACACCCTCTCCAGCATTTATTATTTGTAGACTTTTGGATCGCAGCCATTCTGACTGGTGTGAAATGGTACGTCATAGTGGTTTTGATTTGCATTTCTCTGATAATGAGTGATGTTGAGCATCTTTTCATATGTTTGTTAGCCATCTGTATGTCTTCTTTGGAGAAATGTCTATTTAGATCTTTGGCCCATTTTTTGATTGGGTCATTTATTTTTCTGGAGTTGAGCTGTAGGAGTTGCTTGTATATTTTTGAGATTAGTTGTTCGTCGGTTGCTTCATTTGCTATTATTTTCTCCCATTCTGAAGGCTGTCTTTTCACCTTGCTAATAGTTTCCTTTGATGTGCAGAAGGTTTTAAGTTTAATTAGGTCCCATTTGTTTATTTTTGCTTTTATTTCCAATATTCTCGAGGTGTCCATCAGCAGATGAATGGATAAGAAAGCTGTGGTACATATACACAATGGAGTATTACTCAGCCATTAAAAAGAATACATTTGAATCAGTTCTAATGAGGTGGATGAAACTGGAGCCTATTATACAGAGTGAAGTAAGCCAGAAGGAAAAACACCAATACAGTATACTAACGCATATATATGGAATTTAGAAAGATGGTAACGATAACCCTGTATACGAGACAGCAAAAGAGACACTGATGTATAGAACAGTCTTATGGACTCTGTGGGAGAGGGAGAGGGTGGGAAGATTTGGGAGAATGGCATTGAAACATGTGAAATGTCATGTATGAAACGAGATGCCAGTCCAGGTTCAATGCACGATGCTGGATGCTTGGGGCTGGTGCACTGGGACGACCTAGAGGGATGGTATGGGGAGGGAGGAGGGAGGAGGGTTCAGGATGGGGAACACATGTAAAAATAAAGAAGAAAAAAATAAATAAATAAAAGACCTGTTCCACAAAAAAAAAAAAAGAAAGAAAGAAAGCCGTGGTACATATACACAATGGAGTATTACTCAGCCATTAAAAAGAATACATTTGAATCAGTTCTAATGAGATGGATGCAACTGAAGCCTGTTATACAGAGTGTAGTAAGCCAGAAAGAAAAACACCAATACAGTATACTAACGCATATATATGGAATTTAGAAAGATGGTAACAATAACCTTGTGTACGAGACAGCAAAAGAGACACTGATGTATAGATCAGTCTTATGGACTCTGTGGGAGAGGGAGAGGGTGGGGAAATTTGGGAGAATAGCAGTGAAACATGTATAATATCATGTATGAAACGAGTCGCCAGTCCAGGTTCGATGCACGATACTGGATGCTTGGGGCTGGTGCACTGGGACGACCCAGAGGGAGGGTATGTGGAGGGAGGAGGGAGGAGGGTTCTGGATGGGGAACACAGGTATACCTGTGTCTTATTCATTTCGATATTTGGCAAAACTAATACAATATTGTAAAGTTTAAAAATGAAATAAAATTTAAAAAAAAATTCCAGAGATCTCCAATTTTACTTAATCTCTTTTTCATGACAAAATATTATTTCCTCTATATTATTCAGAGCATGATATGTTATAACATAATCATGCATATAAATTGATTCTATATCAATGTCTGCATACCTTCACCAGAAACTGAGTCATTATCAATGGCGTCTTAGCGTGGGTTTTGTCAAATCTATTGTGCTGGGCACAAAATGAGTTATTTCAATCTAGATACCTATTATCTTTCAGGGATTGGAAATTGTCTTGCATCACTTCATTATCCGTATAATAATGTGTGTATGTTCTAATTTCTATTTCTAAAGCTCTTACATCTCTACTGTAATCAAATTTTATGAACTCTGGTTTCCAAGGAAATTATTAATTTCAGTTGCTTTGAAATTAATTTGAATTTAATTTTATCAATTATTCTCATGCTTCTTTCTCCAAGTAACACATCTTTGTTATTTTACGTTTCCTAAACTAAGTTTTATAAATTTATTTTAGATAAAAACAACATATTAATCTGACAAACAAAACAATTTAGCAACCAATATGAACAATAATTCATGTACCTACTTAATATACATAGATACTAATTATATAGTTTGTAAAAAGAATCATTTTGTTCAAACATATCTAGTTAATTGTGATTTTTAAAATTTCTGCCCTTTCTGACATGCTTTAAGTTATGCTTATCTAGTAGTTAATGAGTGTCTTCTAAAATATCACTTGAAAAGCATTTTTGTTTGAGAAGTTTATTTTTATTTTGAATATGAACTTTTCTTTAAAAACATATGGTTCTTTTTTTATAGATTCTATTTCCATATAGATCATTACAGAATATTGAATAGAGTTCCCTCTGCTATTTAATGGTTCTTATTAAAATCTAAAAAAGAGAGTGGATAGATCTGTATGTATAACTGACTCACGTTCCCTGGTGGCTCAGATGGTAAAGAATCTGTCTGCCCTGAAGACCTGTGTTCAATCCCTGTGTTGCGAAGAAAAGGGAATGGGAAATGGAAAAGGGAAAAGGAAGGCAAAGGGAAAAGGGAATGGCAATTCACTTCAGTGTTCTTGCCTGGAGAATTCCATGGACATAGGAGCCTGGCAGGCTACAGTCCAGTGGGTTGCAGAGTCAGACAGGACTGAATGACTAACACTTCACTTTCACACTATAACTGACTCACTTTGCTGTACAGCAGAAACTAACACAACATTGTAAATCAACTATATTCCAATAAAAATTAATTGTAAATATATATATATATGATTCTGTAAATCTTCTCTCATATTCTTTCTAGGTTGCTATCTTTCAATTATAACACCTTGGAATCATGATGATGCCCATCAGCATTCCACTCATTATATATATATATATATATGTAGTTTTCAGCTGTTACTTGTGAGACATTGAACTAAATATTTAGGAAAGAGAAATGAAAGATATGACTCTTACCCTTCAGGATTTCTCAATGTATCAATAAACTGAGGCAAGTTAGCATCAATTTTAATACAGTGTGATGTGTTATAAGAGCTTCCCATGTGGCTCTAGTAATAAAGAAACCACCTGCCAATGCAGGAGACCTAAGAGATGCAGGTTGGATCCCTGCCTCAGGAAGATCTCCTGGAAGATGGCATGGCAACCCGCTCCAGTATTCTTCCTGTCTATTCATAGACAGAGGAGATTGCCAAGCTACAGTCCATAGGGTCACAAAGAGGCAGACATGACTGAAGCAACTTAGAATGCAAGTATGTGTTACAAATTCACAAAGAAGGGGAATAATCTACAATGCAGAAATGAATGTATAACAAAATTGTCAACAGAGGTCTGAGAGTTCAGTTTCCAGAAATCTATTTTGGGAGCAATAATGCATAGACCACATATCTCTTTTGATAGCTACCATTCAGATTTCTGCTTTCATGCCTTTATGATAAAATTATTCTCTATCTCTCTTTTTCATCATATATCAATATTTCATTAATTTTATTCTAAAATTTCAAAAATATTTTCCAGAATTTTGTTGTGAACATTAACAAATTCTTGCAATCTGAAGAATGACATTTTAAGAAAGTGAATTATTTATCTTATATGTGTTTCACATCTTTTTTCTCAGTTGTCTGTTTATAAAAATCCTGCTAGGAAGAGATAGGAAAGCTGTATCGAACCATCCTAAAAGCTGAGAAAGTGGACTAGGGATTCTTTTTGTATTCTTCATGCTCTAAAACGATTTCTTTCTAGTAAGAAGCTAGATTTTTTGAGTATAATAAAAATTTCAAAATTATGAAAATCACTAAAATAAAAAGGAGAGTGAACAAAGATTATTGAAACCATTATACACACTCTACCTTCTCTGACAGCTCAGTTAAAAAAGAGTCCTCTTGCAATGCAGGGGACCCCAGTTCAATTCCTGGGTTGGGAAGATCCCCTGGAGAAGGGATAGGCTACCCACTCCAGTATTCCTGGGCTTTCTTTGTGGTACAACTGATAAAGAATCTGCCTGCAATGTGGGAGACCTAGGTTCGATCCCTGGGTTAGGAAGATCCCCTGGGGAAAGGAAAGGCTATCCACTCCAGTGTTCTGGCCTAGAAAACTCCATGGACTATATAGTCCATAGGGTCACAAAGAGGTGGACACAACTGAGCGACTTTCACTTTTCACCTTACATATGTTAATGCATAAGGTCATTTAATTCTAGCCTAATAATACCTTCCATCACCAAAAATTGCTGGAAAATAGTTACACCTTAGTTTTAATTATGTACATGTTATTTTTGATTTAGAGGAAAGTGTGATTCTCTAAAGTAACTCTGTTGTCACTACACTTAGGACTACTTGAAATTGCATTTAAATTACTGTACATATAATCAATTAATTTAATGTGTTCTTCTCTTGGCCTTTCAACACACACATATACACAAACTTGCACACATATCCAGGCACAATTCATGTTTGTTTCAGTTTAGTTAAGGACTCATGAGTATAACAGATGTGCTGAGCACACTAATTTAACCTTACTTATCCTTTAACTTCCTCCAGGAATTCTCTTCTTGATCCACAAATCCAAATAAGACTAGAGATATAATCTGTGTAGCCCAGTGCAAAATGAAATTTTGACTCTTGGTCAAAATACATTAAAACTTGAGGACAATGACAGTGTAAAAACTAATAAACAGAAACTTTGAGTAGACTTGGTTGACCAATCTGAGATTGTAGCAGAGCTCAACAGGAAGAAGAAAGATTATTTTTCTTTCCTTACAAGTACTCAGTCAATGAAAATCCATGAAGACTTTGCTAACTCTAGCTGTATCAGTTTCTTCCTCTCCATAGATGTGTTCTCCTCCCCCTTTCTATGTGAGAACTTGAACTTTGCTAATCATGGTTGCAGACCCCAAATTGCAAGACTCTGCTGATGCCAAATAAACCCATCTTGGCTAGAGGAATATCTAGCAGTCTATTCCAAGACAACAGCAAAGCATTAAACCAAATGCAGGGCTTTGTTTGACTGCACAAATAGTATGTTCATGAAGCTGGCTCTCAGTCCAGGTTCAATATCACTTTTTGGTTAATTTATGGTATCTTGTGTTTTACTTATCATAACAAGTATGGCATTCTAAGGTTATCTTCTATATATTATCTATTCCTTGTATTAGGTTGCTTGAACTGTCATTAAAAAAAAATACATTTGGTGGCCTACAAAACATCAATTAATTTTCTTGTGTTTCTAAATACTAGAAATGTATTTTGTGTATTCTTGTGTTTCTAAATACTGAGAAAAATGTATGGGCAGGCTTGATTTCTTCTGCGACTTCTGTCTTTGGTTTGTAGATAGCTGTCCTCACTACCTGTCTTTCAGTTCAGTTCAGTTCAGTCGCTCAGTCGTGTCTGACTCTTTGCGACCCCATGAACTGCAGCACTCCAGGCCTCCCTGTCCATCACCAACTCCCGGAGTTCACTCAAACTCATGTTCGTTGAGTCGGTGATGCCATCCAACCATCTCATCCTCTGCCGTCCCCTTCTCCTCCTGCCCCCAATCCCTCCCAGCATCAGAGTCTTTTCCAATGAGTCAACTCTTCGCATGAGGTGGCCAAAGTACTGGAGTTTCAGCTTTAGCATCATTCCTTCCAATGAACACCCAAGACTGATCTCCTTTAGGATGGACTTGTTGGATCTCCTTGCAGTCCAAGGGACTCTCAAGAGTCTTCTCCAACACCACAGTTCAAAAGAATCAATTCTTTGATTCTCAGATATCTTTATAGTCCAACTCTCACATCCATACATGACTATTGGAAAAACCATAGCCTTGACTAGATGGACCTTTGTTGGCAAAGTAAGGTCTCTGCTTTTGAATATGCTATCTAGGTTGGTCATAACTTTTCTTCCAAGGAGTAAGTGTCTTTTAATTTCATGGCTGCAGTCACCATCTGCAGTGATTTTGGAGCCCAGAAAAAGAAAGTCTGACACTGTTTCCACTGTTTCCCCATCTATTTCCCATGAAGTGATGGGACGGGATGCCATGGTCTTTGTTATCTGAATGTTGAGCTTTAAGCCAACTTTTTCACTCTCCACTTTCACTTTCATCAAGAGGCTTTTTAATTCCTCTTCAGTTTCTGCCGTAAGGGTGGTGTCATCTGCATATCTACATGGTCTTTTTTCTGTATCTGTCTTTGTTCAAATTTCCTCTTTTGATTAGGATACCAGTCATACTGAATTAAGGCTCATCCTAATGATCTCATTTTAACTTATCTCTTTAAAGACCTCATCTCTAAATAAAGTCAGATTCAGAGGTCTTGAGTGTTAGGAGTCTAACATATGAATTTTAGACTATCACAATTCAATCCTTAAGAACCATACTATGAATATAGGCTCTCTTCATTTAGTTATCCTGATAGTGTTGTTCACTAGTAAATTCAGTATCTACCATCCTCCATGGGATAAACTAAACCTTCAATAAATATCTACTAGATAAATAAATCAATAAATGAATAAGTGCATTATAAATATCAGAAATTATTATGGTCCATAGTCAAAAAGATCCTAACTTTTAGCACTGTCATTCCTAAGATTAGGTGAGTATTCTCTGAGTTACTCTGAAAACAAGTGATGAATTGGTAAATATGAATTTCATGATATGATTAGGTTATTTCCTTAAAATTTTTTCCTTGAACTTTTGTATATATGAACATGGAATGTCAGGTGTGAGCACACTAAGTTGCTTCAGTTGTATCTGACCCTCTATGATGCTGTGGACTGTAGCCCACCAGGCTCCTCTGTCCAAGATATTCTCCAGGCAAGAATACTGGAGTGAATTGCCATTCCTGCTTCCAGGGGATCTTCACAACCCAGAGATTGATTTTGCCTCTCTTATGTCTCCTGCGTTGGCAAACTGATTCTTTACCACAGCACCACCTGGGAAGCCACAGGAGTCAGGTAAAAGATAGCAATTTGGTAATTTTTAAAAAACAAAAATTCGTGTATATATATATATATATATATATATACACAATATTTTATTTTATATATAAAATATTTTTATAAATATATATGTATATATATATTTTTTTACTTTAGAATATTGTATTGGCTTCTCCACACATCAACATGAATCCACCATGGCTGCACATGCGTTCCCCATCTATTAAACTTCAGCTTAAAGGAAAGACATATGGAAAATGATAAATATTTTGAAAATTATTTTAAGTGGGAATGCTATTGTATGCAGGATTTATTTTGAGTTAATGACTAATCTAATTACTTTAAAGGTAAAGGTAGATTTTATAGCATTATCCAAATTTTGGCTCTTCTTTCTAACCAAATACCAGGAATTATAAAAAACTTATTCAGTTCAGTTCAGTCGCTCAGCGGTGTCTGATTCTTTGTAACCCCATGGATTGCAGCATGTCAGGCTTCCCTGACCATCACCAACTCTGGAAGCTTACTCAAACTCATGTCCCTTGAGTCAGTGATGCCATCCAACCATTTCATTCTCTGTCGTCCCCTTCTCCTCCCGCCATCAATCTTTCCCAGCACCAGGGTCTTTTCAAATGAGTCAGCTCTTCACATTAGGTGGCCAAAGTATTGGAGTTTCAGCTTCAGCATCAGTCCTGCAAATGAATATTCATGACTGATTTCCTTTAGGATGGACTGGTTGTTTTCCTTGCAGTCCAAGGGACTCTCAAGAGTCTTCTCAACACCACAGTTCAAAAGCATCAATTCATCAGTGCTCAGCTTTCTCTAAAATCCAACTCTCACATCCACACATGACTACTGGAAAAATCAAAGCTTTGATTAGTCAAATTTCTGTTGGTAAACTAATGTCTCTGCTCTTCAATATGTTATCTAGGTTGGTGATAACTTTTCCTCAAAAGAGGAAGCTTCTTTTATTATCATGGCTGCAGTCACCATCTACAGTGATTTTAGAGCCCCCCAAAATAAAGTCTGCCACTATTTCCACTGTTTCCCCATCTATTTGCCATTAAGTGATGGGACTGGATGCCATGATCTTGGTTTTCTGAATGTTGAGGGGTTATTTAATATAAATTTATTTTAATTGGAGGCTAATTACTTTACAACATTGTATTGGTTTTGCCATACATTGACATGAATCCTTCATGGGTGTACCTGTGTCCCTCATCCTGACCCCTCTCCCATCACCCTCTCCATCCCATCCCTCTGGGTCATCCCAGTGCACCAGCCCCAAGCACCCTGTATCATGCATCAAATCTGGACTGGCAATTCGTTTCACATATGATAATATACATGTTTCAATACCACTTTGCCAAATTATCCCACCCTTGCCTCTCTCACAGTGTCCAAAAGACAGTTCTATACATCTCTGTCTCTTTTGCTGTCTCACATATAGGAGCCTAGAAGGCTGCAGTCCATGGGGTCGCTGAGGGTTGGACACGACTGAGTGACTTCACTTTCACTTTTCACTTTCATGCATTGGAGAAGGAAATGGCAACCCACTCCAGTGTTCTTGCCTGGAGAATCCCAGGGATGGGGGAGCCTGGTGGGCTGCCTTCTCTGGGGTCGCACAGAGTCGGAAACGACTGAAGTGACTTAGCAGCAGCAGTATATAGGGTTATCATTATCTTCTTTCTAAATTCCATGTATATGCATTATTATACTGCATTGGTGTTTTTCTTTTTGGCTTACTTCATTCTGTATAATAGGCTCGTTTCATCTACCTCATTAGAACTGATTCAAATATATTCATTTTAATGGCTGAGTAATACTCCACTGTGTATATGTACCACAGCTTTCTTATCCATTCATCTGTTGATGGACATCTAGATTGCTTCCATGTCCTGGCTATTATAAACAGTGCTGCGATGAACAGTGGGGTACATGTGGCTCTTTCAATTCTGGTTTCCTCAGTTTGTATTCCCAGCAGTGGGATTTCTGGGTCCTATGGCAGTTCTATTTCCAATGTTTTAAGGAATCTCCACACTGTTCTCCATAGTATGTGTAATAGCTTACATTCCCACCAACACTGTAAGAGGGTTCCCTTTTCTCCACACCCTCTCCAACATTTATTGCTTGTAGACTTTTGGATCGCAGCCATTCTGACTGGCGTGAAATGGTACCTCATTGTGGTTTTGATTTGCATTTCTCTGATAATGAGTGATGTTGAGCATCTTTTCATGTTTTTGTTAGCCATCTGTATGTCTTCTTTGGAGAAATGTCTGTTTAATTATTTGGCCCATTTTTTGATTGGGTCGTTTATTTTTCTGGAATTGTGCTACAAGAGTTGCTTGTATATTTTAGAGATTAATTATTTGTCAGTTGTGTCATTTGCTATTATTTTCTCCCATTCTGAAGGCTGTCTTTTCACCTTGCTTATAGTTTCCTTTGTTGTGCAGAAGCTTTTAAGTTTAATTAGGTCCCATTTGTTTATTTTTGATTTTATTTCCAATATTCTTGGAGGTGGGTCATAGAAGATCCTGCTGTGATGTATGTCAGAGAGTGTTTTGCCTATGTTCTCTTCTAGGAGTTTTATAGTTTCTGGTCTTATGTTTAGATCTTTAATCCGTTTTGAGTTTATTTTTGTGTATGGTGTTAGAAAGTGCTCTAGTTTCATTCTTTTACAAGTGGTTGACCAGTTTTCCCAGCACCACTTGTTAAAGAGATTGTCTTTTCTCCATTGTATATTCTTGCCTCCTTTGTCAAAGATAAGGTGTTCATAGGTGCATGGATTTATCTCTGGGCTTTCTATATTGTTCCGTTGATCTATATTTCTGTCTTTGTGCCAGTACCATACTGTCTTGATGACCGTGGCTTTGTAGTAAAGTCTGAAGTCACTCAGGTTGATTCTTCCAGGTCCATTCTTCTTTCTCAAGATTGCTTTGGCCATTCGAGGTTTTTGTATTTCCATATAAAGTGTGAAATTATTTGTTCTAGCTCTGTTGATAGCTTGAAAGGGATTGCATTGAATCTATAGAATGCTTTGGGTAGTATACATATTTTCACTATATTGATTCCTCTGATCCATGAACATGGTATATTTATCCATCTATTTGTGTCCTCCTTGATTTCTTTCACCAGTGTTTTATAGTTTTATATATATATTGTTTATTTAGGTAGATATAATTCCTAAGTATTTTATTCTTTTCGTTGCAATGGTGAATGTAATTTGTTCCTTAATTTCTCTTTCTATTTTCTCATTGTTAGTGTGTAGGAATACGAGGGATTTCTGTGTGTTGATTTTATATCCTGCAACTTTACTATATTCATTGATTAGCTTTAGTAGTTCTCTTGTGGTGGCTTTAGGGTTTTCTTTATAGAAGATCATGTCATCTCTAAACAGGGAGTGTTTTACTTCTTTTCTAATATGGATTCCTTTTTCTGTTCTAATTGCTATGGCCAAAACTTACAAAACTATGTTGAATAGTAGTGGTGAGAATGGGCACCCTTATCTTGTTCCTGACGTTAGGAGAAATGCTTTCAATTTTTCACCATTGAGGATAATGTTAGCTGTGGGTTTGTCATATATAGCTTTTATTATGTTGAGGTGTGTCCCTTATATTCTTGTTTCTGGAGGGTTTTTTTTTTATCATAAATGGATGTTGAATTTTGTCAAAGGCTTTCTCTGCATCTATTGAGATAATCATATGGCTTTTATTTTTTCAAATTGTTAATGTGGTGTATTACATTGACTGATTTGTGGATATTGAAGAATCCCTTCAACCCTGGGATAAAACCCACTTGGTCATGTTGTATGTTCTTTTTATTATGTTGTTGGATTCTGTTTGCTAGAATTTTGTTAAAGATTTTGCATCTATGTTCATCAATGATATTGGCCTGTAGTTTTCTTTTTTTGTGACATCTTTGTCTCATTTTGGTATTAGGGTGATGGTGGCCTCATAGAATGAGTTTGGAAGTTTACCTTCCTCTGCAATTTTCTGGAATAGTTTGAGTAAGATAGGTGTTAGCTCTTCTCTTAACCAAAATTCTACCAAAATTCTAATTCTCTAACCAAAATTCTACCAAAATTCTAATTTTGGTAGAATTCAGCTGTGAATCCATCTGGTCCTGGACTTTGGGCTTTTGTTTGCTGGTAGATTTCTGATTACAGTTTCAATTTCTGTGCTTGTCATATTTTCTGTGCTTGTTAATATTTTATATTTTTTCCTGGTTCAGTTTTGGAAAGTTGTACTTTTCTAAGAATTTGTCCATTTCTTCCAAGTTGTTCATTTTACTGGCATATATTTGCTAATAGTAGTCTTTTAATATCCTTTGTGGATCACAATGAACTGTGGAAAATTCTGAAAGAGATGAGAATACCAGACCACCTGACCTGCCTCTTGAAAAACCTATATGCAGGTCAGGAAGCAATAGTTAGAAATGAACATGGAACAACAGATTGGTTCCAAATAAGAAAAGTAGTATGTCAAGGCTGTATATTGTCACTCTGCTTACTTAACTTATATGCCGAGTACATCATGAGAAACACTGGGCTGGAAGAAGCACAAGCTGGAATCAAGAGTGCCCAGAGAAATATCAATAACCTCAGATATGCAGATGACACCACTCTTATGTCAGAAACAGAAGATGAACTAAAAAGCCTCTTGATGAAAGTCAAGAAGGGATTGAAATAGTTGGCTTAAAGCTCAACATTCAGAAAACGAAGATCATGGCATCTGGTCCCATCACTTCATGGGAAATAGATGGGGAAATAGTGGGGAAAGTGGCAGACTTTTTATTTTTTTAGGCTCCAAAATCACTGCAGGTGATGATTGCAGCCATGAAATTAAAAGACGCTTACATCTTGGAAGGAGAGTTATGACCAACCTAGGTAGCATATTCAAAAGCAGAGACATTACTTTGCCAACAAAGGTCCATCTAGTCAAGGCTACGTTTTTCCCAGTGGTCATGTATGGATATGAGAGTTGGACTGTGAAGAAAGCTGAGCACTGAAGAATTGTTGCTTTTGAACTGTGGTATTAGAGAGGACTCTTGAGAGTCCCTTGGACTGCAAGGAGATCCAACCAGTCCATTCTAAAGGAGAGCTGTCTTGGGTGTTCGTTGGAAGGACTGATGCTAAAGCTGAAACTCCAATACTTTGGCCACTTCATGTGAAGAGTTGATTCATTGGTAAAGACTCTGATGATGCGAGGGATTGGGGGCAGGAGGAGAAGGGGAAGACAGAGGGTGAGATGGCTGGATGGCATCACTGACTCGATGGACATGAGTTTGACTGAACTCCGGGAGTTGATGATGGACAGGGAGGCCTGGTGTGCTGGGATTCATGGGCTCGCAAAGAGTCGGACACGACTGAGCGACTGAACTGAACTTAACTGATCTGATGATCCTTTGTATTTCTGTGTTGTCTGTTGCAATCTCTCCATTTTCATTTCTAATTTTATTGATTTGATTTTTCTGCCTTTGTGTCTTGATGAGTCTGGCTAATGGTTTGTCAATTTTATTTATCTTCTCAAGAACCATCTTTTTGCTTTGTTGATTTTTGCTATGGTCCCTTTTGGTTTTTTTGCATTTATTTATGCCTTAATTTTTAATATTTCTTTCCTTCTACTAACCTTGGGGTTCTTTATTTCTTCCTTTTCTAGTTGCTTTAAGTGTAGAGTTAGATTATTTATTTGACTTTTTTTCTTGTTTCTTGAGGTATGCCTGTATTGCTTGCTATGAACCTTCCCCTTAGCATTGCTTTTACACTGCCCCACAGGTTTTGGGTTGTTATGTTTTCATTTTCATTCTTTTCTATACAGATTTTGATTTCTTTTTTTATTTCTTCTGTGATTTGTTGGTTATTCAGCAGCGTGTTGTTCAGCCTCCATATGTTGGACTTTATAATAGCTTTTCTCCTGTAACTGAAATATAATCTTACTGAATTGTGGTCAGAAAAGATGCGTGGAATGATTTCCATTTTGTTAGTTTACTAGGCTTGATTTATGGCCTAGGATGTGATCTATCCTGGAGAAGGTTCCATGTGCACTTGAGAAAAAGGTGAAATTTGTTGTTTTGGGGTGAAATGTCCTATTCAGTTCTGTTCAGTTCAGTCACTCAGCCATGTCCGACTCTTTGCGACCCCATGAATTGCAGCATGCCAGGCCTCCCTGTCCATCACCAACTCCCAGAATTCACTCAAACTCACGTCCATCGAGTTGGTAATGCCATCCAGCCATCTCATCCTCTGTCGTCCCCTTCTCCCCCTGCCCCCAATCCCTCCCAGCATCAGAGTCTTTTCCAATGAGTCAACTCTTTGCATGAGGTGGCCAAAGTATTGGCATTTCAGCTTTAGCATCATTCCTTCCAAAGTACACCCAGGGCTGATCTCCTTTAGGATGGACTTGTTGAATCTTCTTGCATTCCAAGGGACTCTCAAGAGTCTTCTTCAACACCACAGTTCAAAAGCATCAATACTTCGGTGCTCAGGTTTCTTCACAGTACAACTCTCACATGCATACATGACCACTGGAAAAACCATAGCCTTGACTATAGATATCAAATAAGTCTAAATGGTCTTTGTATCATTTAAAGTTTGTGATTCCTTGTTAATTTTCTGTTTAGTTGATCTATTCATAGATGTGAGTGGGGTATTAAAGACTCCACTATTATGTGTTGTTGTCAATTTCCCCTTTCATACTTGTTAGTATTTTTCTTACATATTGTAGTGCTCCTATGTTGGGTGCATATATATTTATAATTGTTATATCTTCTATTGGGTTGATCCTTTAATCACTATGTAGTGTGCTTTTTGTCTCTTTTCACAGCCTTTGTTTTAAAGTCTATTTTATCTGATATGAGTATTGTTACTCCTGCTTTCTTTTGATTTCTATTTGCATGGGATATCTTTTTCCAGCCCTTCACTTTCAGTCTGTATTTGTCCCTTGTTTTCAGGTGGGTCTCTTGTAGACAACATATATAGAGGTCTTGTTTTAGTATCCACTCAGCCAGTCTTTGTCTTTTGGTTGGGGCATTCAAACCATTGGGTAATTATTGATAAGTATGATCCTGTTGCCATTTACTTCATTGTTTTGGGTTCGAATTTATACACCCTTTCTATGTTTCCTGTCTAGAGAAGATCCTTTAGCATTTGTTGGAGAGCTGATTTGGTGGTGCTGAATTCTCTCAGCTTTTGCTTGTCTGTAAAGCTTTTGATTTTTCCTTCATATTTGAATGAGATCCTTGCTGGGTACAGTAATCTGGGCTGTAGGTTATTTTCTTTCATCACTTTAAGTATGTCCTGCCATTCCCTCCTGGGCTGAAGAGTTTCTATTGAAACTCCTTTTGATGAGCTCCTGTCGATTAATGTTCCCTGGAGTCAGGAGTTCTCTGGTGTTCTCAGGATTTGGACTTAAGCCTCCTGCCTCTGGTTTTCAGTCTTATTCTTACAATAGCCTCAAGACTTCTCCATCTATACAGCATTGATTATAAAACATCCGGGTTAAAGATGAAAAGTTTCTCCACAGTGAGGGACAACCAGAGAGGTACACAGAGCTACATGGAGAAAAGAAGAGGGAGGAGGGCGATAGAGGTGACCAGGAGGAAAAGAGAGGGAATCAAAAGAGGGGAGAGCAAGCTAGCCAGTAATCACTTCCCTACATGCTCTGCACAGTCTGGACCGCTCAGAGATGTTCGTAGTGTTACATAGAGAAGAGAGGAGGGAGGAAGGAGACAGAGGTGGCCAGGAGGATAAAAGGTGGAATCAAAAGGATAGAGACAGATCTACCAGTAATCAGTTCCCTAAGTGTTCTTCACAGCCCAGAACACACAAAGAGATTCACAGAGTTGGGTAGAGAAGAGAAGGGGGAGGGAGGAAATAGAGGAGACTGGTGGAGAAAAAGGAGAGTCCAAAGGGGCCGAGAGCAGTCAAGCCAGTAATCTCTCTCCCAAGTAAAAATGGGTACTGAAGATTGGGTTCTTAAAGCACAAAATTGATAACAAATACCAAAAAATAAAGATTAAAAATCTAGAGTAGAGTTTGGATTCTCCAAAATGCAATATTAAAGAAAAAAACAAAGTCACAAAAATTATATATATATATATATATATATATATATATATATATATATATATATAAAGTTTGCTTTATAAAATAGGATCTTTTTTGCAAAGTAATAGTAGGTTATAAAAATGAAAATTAAAGGAGTAATAGAGGACTTAACAATAACCCTGTATGCGAGACAGCAAAAGAGACACAGATGTATAAAATTTTATATTTTTTAATTTAAAAATGATAATCAGTTCAGTTCAATCACTCAGTCGAGTCCGACTCTTTGCGACCCCATGAATTGCAGCACGCCAGGCCTCCCTGTCCATCACCAACTCCCGGAGTTCACTCAGATTCACGTCCATCGACTCAGTGATGCCATCCAGCCATCTCATCCTCTGTCGTCCCTTTCTCCTCCTGCCCCCAATCCTTCCCAGCATCAGAGTCGTTTCCAATGAGTCAACTCTTCGCATGAGGTGGCCAAAGTACTGGAGTTTCAGCTTTAGCTGATCTCCTTCAGAATGGACTGGTTGGATATCTAGGACTTTCTCTGGTGGTATTGTGGACAGTGTGGGGTCAGTTCATTTTCAGATAATTCATTGATCCCACTTATACTTCTCAAGGTGTATAGGCTCCTTCCTATGTAGTTGGTGCTAACTAGTGGGTTTTAATCTATTGAACCTGTCACTTCCAAGGCGGTTCCCTCTCTTTGTTTTAGCTGCTTCTGTTTGCTGGTCTTTTCAGTGTCTGATTTCCGCCCTGACCCAAGGGGGCAGTGGTGGTCACCTTTTTAGGCTCACTTGTTCACTCGTGCTGTGGGGAGGGACACTTCAAACAAATATCACTGGCTTGTGCTCACAGTGTCTCGGCCACACTGGGTTTGCCTCCACTCACAGCGTATGTGCTTTCCCAGTCTACACTACTTAGGTCTAGGTTGCTCTGCAGGGAAATGTCTGAGATGGGTCCTGAGTTGTATGCACTTCCCAGGTCTAAGCCACTCAGGTTCAGTTTCTCGGGTATTCCACAGAGGCGCAGACTTGGTTGGGCCTGCGTTTTGTGCCCTTCCCAGGTCCTAGCAGCTCAGGTGACCAGGTGCTTGGCGAGTGCGGTTGCCCCCAGGTATGGGCTGCAACTTAGCTCTTCCCCCGTCCCTGCCACTCGGTTTTCTAGGTGTACAACTGGTGCACCTTCTCAGGTGTGCCATGTGTCTGTCTCTTCTGGGGAGCTGATTTCTGGCTGCGAACTTCCCGGCAGATGTTGACCGCCCAGCATCCCAAGAAGTCTTAGTTAGCAATGAAGCCTGCTTGCAGTTTGGTAAATGATGCCCCTCTGGGGCCATGATTGTCCCCTTCTGGCTCTGGTTGCCCTCACCTGTCTGTCTCTGGCAGGGGATGGGCTGGTCCACAGCTGGCTAGCTCTGCTCAGTCCTTTGTTCTGTGAGTGGACCTGGCGGTGTCTTAGGTTAGGGCATTTCACGGGATAGCTATTCCACAGTCTGGGTTACTATCTCAAGTTAGCTCCCTCAGATTGCCCTCAGGGCATTCAGGCCTGGTCCTTACCCTAAGCAATGCAGCTCCCACTTGCTAGTGGCAAATGTGAGCATCTGCACTGCTTCTCTGCTGGGAGTTGCCATTAGGCACGTTATCTGTGGGTTTTAATTATTTATTTATTTTTCCTTCTGGTTATGTTGTCCTCTGAGGTTTCAAGGCTCACCACAGACTCACCAATGAGAGTGTTTGCTGGTATTTGGAAACTTCTCTCTTTTTTAAGACTCCCTTGGGCTTCCCTGGTGGCTCAGAGGGTAAAGTGTCTGCCTACAATGCAGGAGACCCGGGTTCAATCACTGGGTAGGAAAGATCCCCTGGAGAAGGGAATGGCAACCCACTCCAGTACTCTTGCCTGGAAAATCCCATGGACTGAGAAGCCTGGTAGGCTACAGTCCATGGGGTCGCAAAGAGTCGGACATGACTAAGTGACTTCACTTTCACTTTCCCAGGATGGATCTCCGTCCCTACCTCTTTTGTCTCTCTTTTTATCTTTTATATTATTTTCTACCTCCTTTCGAAGACAATGGGCTTCCTTTCTGGGTGCTTGATGTCCTCTGCCAGCATTCAGAAGTTGTTTTGTGGAATTCACTCAGCGTTCAAATGTTCTTTCAATGAATTAGTAGGGAAGAAAATGGTCTCCCGGTCCTATTCCTCTGCCATCTTAGGCTGAGTGTTGAGTTTTAAGCCAACTTTTTCAGTCTCCTCTTTCAGTTTCATCAAGAGGCTCTTTAGTTCTTCGCTTTCTGCCATAAGGGTGGTGTCATCTGCTTATCTGAGGCTATTGATATTTCTCCTGGCAATCTTGATTCCAGCTTGTGCTTCATCCAGCCCTGTGTTTCTTATGATATATTCTGCATATAATTTAAATAAGCAGGGTGACAATATACAGCCTTGATGTACTCCTTTCCTGATTTGGATCCAGTCTGTTGTCCCATGCCCAGTTCTAACGGTTGCTTCTTGACCTGCACACAGATTTCTCAAGAGGCAGGTCAGGTGGTCTGGTATTCCCATCTGCTTAAGAATTGTCCACAGTTCATTGTGATCCACACTGTCAAAAGTTTGGGTACAGTCAGTAAAGCAGAAGGAGATGTTTTTCTGCAACTCTCTTGCTTTTTGTATGATCCAATGGATGTTGGCAATTTGATTTCTGGTTCGTCTGCCTTTTCTAAATTCACCTTGAATATCTTGTAATGTTGAAGCCAAGCTTGGAGAAAATTCATTAAAAGAATGAAGTGAACAGCATAAAAAAGAGATTAGGCAACCAGATTGAAGATATTTGTATAAAGGCAGTCTACATAATTTTTAAAGATGGTGCACTCCAAATGAAATGAGGTGGACATTTTTTGAAACAATAGATTTAAATTGTTTCTATTCTTCTAACAAAGTAATTGAAATGTATTAGGTAGATGTTAAATTGGAACTTGATTAACTAATACATAACTCTAAATTAAGAGCTATCTCCTGGAATTGAGGATAAAAATGATAATCTAAATAATTTTTCCTCTATTAGGCTCAATTGGAGTCTAGTAATATTATTCTCATGTTTTTCTTTATGTTTGATCTAACGATACTAATCAGTGGCATCTCCTTTCCCTTATGCTTTTTTTTCTAGATGTTTTAATTAGAACCACACTAGCCCAATATGAACAAATCTGAAAATTATCCTATGATGAACTAAATCTGAAAATTATACAATTAGACACTGGTTCATTCATCATCAAGGGATAAAAAGCCTTGGAAAAGTGCAGAGTATTTCCCTTCTAATCCTAAACATTAATCTCTAGATCTAATCTTTATTTCACTCATTTATTTTTCCAAATAAACTATTGAAAATATTATTCTGAGCATTATAAATATAAAGTCCATAAGATAAAATAATAAAAATAATAATTTTATAATTACAATGAAATGTAACTAAATAGCACTTCTTAAAAGTGTGTAAGATTTCAAGGTATCCATTTGCTTTAAATACATTTTTATTCCATTTTACTGTGTCATTCAAATTTCTCATTAATTGTTTTGTCCACTTTAAATATATATCTTGTAATATATTGATTGTGCAAAGATAGGCTGTAAGTCTAGGTTTTGTGTTTTAATATTTTATCATTTTTCTTCCATTTTAAATTGCTTGCATATAATTAAACAAAATGCAATTATTTTAATATTCACAATATATAAAGTGAAACCAAAATAAATTATTTTAGGTACTATCACAAATTTAATTTTGGCATTTATCTCTGTAACTTCTAATAATTTCAATAATAATCATTATTCCTTTAGGAAGAATTAGAATAAAATTTTGAGATGGATAATGAGCACAAACAATGCAGTAGTAAACTAGACATATTATAGAGATTGTTTTCTTCCTCCTAACTTATAATCTCCACTGGTATTCTCTTCAGCTGAGTTCAGTTCAGTCACTCAGTTGTGTCCGACTCTTTGTGACCCCATGAATTGCAGCACGCCAGGCCTCCCTGTCCATCACCAACTCCTGGAGTTCACTCAGACTCACATCCATCGAGTCAAGGATGCCATCCAGCCATCTCATCCTCTGTCGTCCCCTTCTCCTCCTGCCCCCAACCCCTCCCAGCATCAGACGCTTTTCCAATGAGTCAACTCTTCGCATGAGGTGGCCAAAGTACTGGAGCTTCAGCTTTAGCATCATTCCTTCCAAAGAGCACCCAGGGCTGATCTCCTTCAGAATGGACTGGTTGGATCTCCTTGCAGTCCAAGGGACTCTCAAGAGTCTTCTCCAACACCACAGTTCAAAAGCATCAATTCTTCAACACTCAGCCTTCTTCACAGTCCAACTCTCACATCCATACATGACCACAGGAAAAACCATAACCTTGACTAGATGCACCTTTCTTGGCAAAGTAATGTCTTTGCTTTTGAATATGCTATCTAGGTTGGTCATAACTTTCCTTCCAAGGAGTAAGCGTCTTTTAATTTCATGGCTGCAGTCACCATCTGCAGTGATTTTGGAGCCCAAAAAAAGAAAGTCTGACACTGTTTCCACTGTTTACCCATCTATTTCCCATGAAGTGATGGGACCGGATGCCATGATCTTTGTTTTCTGAATGTTGAGTTTTAAGCCAATTTTTTCACTCTCCTCTTTCACCTTCATCAAGAGGCTTTTTAGTTCCTCTTCACTTTCTGCCATAAGGGTGGTGTCATCTGCATATCTGAGGGTATTGATATTTCTCCGGGCACCCTTGATTCCAGCTTGTGCTTCTTCCAGCCCAGCATTTCTCATGATGTACTCTGCATAGAAGTTAAATAAGCAGGGTGATAATATACAGCCTTGACGTACTCCTTTTCCTATTTGGAACCAGTCTGTTGTTCCATGTCCAGTTCTAACTGTTGCTTCCTGACCTGCATACAAATTTCTCAAGAGGCAAGTCAGGTGGTCTGGTACTCCTATCTCTTACAGAATTCTCCACAGTTTATTGTGATCCACACAGTCAAAGGCCTTGTCATAGTCAATAAAGCAGAAATATATGTTTTTGTGGAACTCTCTTGCTTTTTCAATGATCCAGCAGATGTTGGCAATTTGGTCTCTGGTTCCTCTGCCTTTTCTAAAACCAGCTTGAACAACTGGAAGTTCATGGTTCAGGTATTACTGAAGCCTGGCTTGGAGAATTTTGAGCACTACTTTACTAGCAGTTTCATTTTATAATATGTTTAGTTCGGAAAGACACATAATATATATGAGCTAATTCAATTAACTCAGATTATAATTGTTACTATTATTATTGCAAACGATATATCCATTAAATGATTATTAAGCATATGTTAATGATACACATAGCATTCTAACAGTCCTTTACATAACCTTTTGAGTATCTGATATTTAAACTACTACACAATTTACTAAGAACAGCTATTCTCTTCTAAAATTACAGACTCATCCTCCACTTGACTTCTGAAGGCTCTTATTGCTATAAAGTGTGATTGTGATGGATTACCAATTTTAATACTTGAAAGTACAGTTCAGAATCAAAATCCTTATGTAATTTTGTACATTTTTAACAAAGAGTCTGATATTTAATTTGGGCTCTGAAATCATAGCTCAAGTATATAAAAAATATGATTTTCTATATCCTTGCTCAATTCTATTGGAAAGATTTTATGGTTCTAATTATTGCAAATCTGAAGCATCTGGTAAATTATCATTTTGTTCATTAGAGAGCACTGGGTAAAAAGTTCTTGTTATACTTGCTTTTGGCATGTTTTAAGACAGTTAAATTTCATACTCACTTAGACCATATGCTGCAATTATCCAAGTGAGGTCACCAAAAGGCAAGAAAAGTAAAATTTTAAAACAAAATATTTCATGAGAACTTCTTGTAAAAGAGTTAGAGCATTGTTAATAAGGGTAGGGAAAGTCAACAGCCGTAAGAAACCCTGACTGTATTCCTTGTTTTAGCAATTTTTACAAATAAGGAGATATGCTCTTTTTCCTTACCCAGTATTTTCTTTGAAGAGGGAAAAATAGGAGGGCAGAGTGCAGATACTAGGCACAAACTAAATGAATAACCTTTAGGTTATCATATATCTATAAACACCCTGATTGTAGGTAATTAAGTCTTTTCTCATCAGAATAAGAAGAAACATGATCAGCATTTTGTATGTGAAGATTTAGCAGGTATTTTATCTTAGCAATATGACACAGAAATGAAATTTGTTCCATTCACTCAATTTATCCTTTATATTAAAAATATCACATCCCTGTTGAAAACTTTTAGAGATAGCTAAATATGCTAGAAATCCCAGTAGACTGTGAAAGACTTAGGAAAGATATCTATGAGGAATAACTATAGAGAATAGTTTTAAATGTTAATAAAGATTTGCTTAATCATTTTTTTCCTTAAAAACTCACTTGAAGATTTCAAGCACAAAATATCTTGGCCTCAATATTGGGTTTTAAATGTATAAAAACAAGTTTAAGTTGCTTAATTAAAAAATATTTTTACATGAATTATGATAGTCATTCTGTTCATGTTTAATGTACTTTTCCTTTCTTGATTTAAGAGTTTTAAAAAATATTTACCTTGCAGTACAATTTTACTTCCTTGTTAAGGGGAAATATGTTTCCTTTTAGGCACTTAAAGCACTAATATTTTCTTAGTTTCTTTTATTTGCTGCATTAATTTCTATTAGTTCTTGGAGGAAGTTATCAAGAGGATGCACATTCTTATTGACCATTAAACTGGATCTAGGCAATCATAGATGCCTCACTTCTTTCTCTGTCCTTGGAATATATGTTCTCCCATCATATGCATAGTGGAAGCTGTTACAAGGACAGAGCCTACAGAGAGTAAGGTACTGTTCCGACCATCTGGATGGTTCAGTTCAGTTCAGTCAGTCAGTCATGTCTGACTCTTTGTGTCCCCATGGACTACAGCATGCCCAGGCCTCCCTGTCCATCACCAACTCCCAGAGTTTCATCCTCTGTCATCCCCTTCTCCTCCTGCCTTCAATCTTTTGCAGCATCAGGGTCTTCTCCAGGGTGTTAGTTCTTGGCATCAGGTGGCCAAAGTATTGGAGTTTCAGCTTCAGCATCAATCCTTCCATTGAATATTCAGGACTGATTTCCTTTAGGATGGAATGATTGGATTTCCTTTCTTTCCAAGGGACTCTCAAGAGTCTTCTCCAACACCACAGTTCAAAAGCATCGATTCTTCAGCACTCAGCTTGCTTTACAGTCCAACTCTCACATCCATATATGACTACTGGAAAAACCGTAGATTGACTAGATGGACCTTTGTTGGCAAAGTAATGTCTCTGTTATTTAATATGCTGCCTAGGTTGGTCAAAACTTTTCTTCCAAGGAGCAAGCGTCTTTTAATATCATGGTTGAAATCACCATCTGGAGTGATTTTGGAGTCCAAAAAAATAAAGTCTTTCACTGTTTCCACTGTTTCCCCATCTATTTCCCATGAAGTGATGGGGCCCAATGCCATGATCTTAGTTTTCTGAATGTTGAGTTTTAAGCCAACTTTTTCACTCTCCTGTTTCACTTTCATCAGAGGCACTTTAGTCCCTCTTCACTTTCTGCCATAAGGGTGGTGGAATCTGCATATCTGAAGTTATTGACATTTCTCTCAGCAACCTTGATTCCAGCTTGTGCTTCATCCAGTCCAGTATTAGAAGTTAAGTAAGCAGTATGACAATATACAGCCTTGACATACTCCTTTCCCCATTTGGAACCAGTCTGATGTTCCATGTCCAGTTCTAACTGTTGCTTCCTGACCTGCATACAGATTTCTCAGGAGGCAGGTCAGGTGGTCTGGTATTTCCATCTCTTTCAGAATTGTCCACAGTTTGTGGTGATCCATACAGTCAAAGGCCTTGGCATGGTCAGTAAAGCAGAAGTAGATGTTTCTCTGGAACTCTGTTGCTTTTTCGATGATCCAGAGGATGTTGGCTATTTGATTTCTGGTCCTCTGCCTTTTCTAAATTCAGCTTGAACAGCTGAAAGTTTATGGTTCACATTCTATTGAAGCCTGGCTTATATAATTTTGAGCAGTACTTTGTTAGCATGTGAGATAAGTGCAATTGTGCATTATTTGAGCATTCTTTGGTATTGCCTTTCTTTGAGGGTAGAATGAAAACTGACTTTTTACAGCTCTGTGGTCACTGCTGAGTTTTCCAAATTTGCTGGCATATTGAGTGCAGCTCTTTCACAGCACCATCTTTTAGGATTTGAAATAGTTCAACTGGAATTCCATCACCTCCCCTAGCTTTGTTCATAGTGATGCTTCCTAAAGCCCACTTGACTTCACATTTCAGGATGTCTGGCTCTAGGTGAGTGATCACACCATCGTGGTTATCTGGGTCTTGAAGATGTGTTTTTTATAGTTCTTCTGTGTATTCTTGCCAACTCTTATTAATATCTGCTGCTTCTGTTAGGTCCATATCATTTCTGTCCTTCATTGTGCCCATCTTTGCATGAAATGTTCCCTTGCTAAGTGTAATTTTCTTGAAGAGCTCTCTAGTATTTCCCATTCTATTGTTTGCCTCTATTTCTTTGCATTGATCACTGAGGAAGGCTTTCTTATCTTTCCTTGCTGTTCTTTAGAACTCTGCATTCAAATGGGTATTTCTTTCCTTTTCTCCTTTGCCTTTTGTTTCTCTTCTTTTCTCACCTATTTGTAAGTACTACTCAGACCACCATTTTGCCTTTTTGCATTTCTTTTTCTTGGGGATGGTATTGACCACTGCCTCCTGTACTATTTCAGGAACCTCTGTCCATATTCTTCAGGCACTCTGTTTATCAGATCTAATCCCTTGAATCTATTTTTCACTTTCATTGTAGAATCAGAAGGGATTTGATTTAGGTCATACCTGAATTGTCTAGGGGTTTTCCCTACTTTTTTCAGTTTAAGTCTGAATTTGGCAATAAAGCATTCGTGATCTGAGGCACATTCATTTGCCAGTCTTGTTTTTGCTGTCTGTATAGACCTTCTCTATTTTTACCTACATGATATATAATCAACCTGATTTCAGTATTGACCATCTGGTGATGTCCATATGTAGAGTATCTCTTCTGTTTTTGGAAGAGCGTGTTTGCTATGACTAGTGTGTTCACTTGGCAAAGCTCTGTTAGCCTTTGCCCTGCTTATTCTGTACTCCAAGGTGAAATTAGCCTGTTACTCCAGGTATTTATTCATGCTTTTGCATTCCAGTCCCCTATAAGGAAAAGGGCATCTTTTATTTTATTTTATTTTATTTTATTTTTTGGATATTAGTTCTAGAAGGTCTTGTAGATCTTCATAGAACGATTCAACTTCAGCTTCTTCAGCATGGTCAGGTATAGACTTAGATTGCCATGATATTGCATGGTTTGCCTTGGAAATGAAGAGAGATTATTCTTTCATTTTTGAGACTGCATCAAAGTACTGCATTTCAGACTGTTTTGTTTATTATGATGGCTTCTCCATTTCTACTAAGCGATTCTTGCCCACAGTAGTAGATATAATGGTTATCTGAGTTAAATTCACCAATTCCAATCCAGTTTATTTCGCTGATTCCTAAAACGTCAATGTTCACTCTTACCATCTCCTGTTTGACTACTTCCAATTATTGCTCTTTACAGCACCAGACTTTACTTACATCACCAGTCACATCCACAAGTGGGTTTTTTTTTTTTTTTTTTTTTTTTTTGGCTTTGGCTCTGTCTGTTCATTTTTTCTAGAGTTATTTCTCCACTGATCTCCAGTACTATATTGGGCACCTACCAACCTGGGGAGTTCATCTTTCAGTGTCCTATCTTTTTACCTTTTCATACTGTTCATGGGCTTCTCAAGGCAAGAATACTGAAGTATGATATACATGACTAAGCCCAGTTAATATCTTTATATAAACTAAGATTCTGGCAAGTGTATGCAGAGATCTAGTCATACTGTGGCTACTTAGTAAGTTTCCTTGCTGATTAAAACTGCCACTTACAGTCTGCTTCTTTTTTCAATCTCCCTTTATCCTTTGTGTACAGGAATCAATTTGTGTACCAAGAATTGGCAAGTGAGCCAGGAGATTAAAGAACTGGGTTTTGGGGAAGAGGCATCTGTGGGGGAAATATCCAGTTGGCCATTGACCTCTGTCTATGTGGAGAGAGGTGACCCTTATATATCAAAGATGTGGCATGCCCTGTGAATACAAGTACACTGAAAGGCATGGCTGTTTTAATGTGTTTGAGAAATTGTTTATCAGTCACTAGTGCAAAGAAGGGAAACGAACACCTGCTACAGTATGTCTACTGTAAGCAGTTCAGCTGGCCACTGATGTACAATTAGAAGCTGAAGCTCAAATAAGAAATTTGGAGAAAGACCTGAGGTTAGAAAAGAATGTTCAGACATACCCTATTCTGCCTGGAAAGAAAAGATTCTAGATCTATCAAAATAATTTATTGTATTTTATATTGCCTTTATCAGATCTCTGATTACTTAAGAAAACTGAGTCTTCTCTATTAAAAGAGCTATGTTTTTAATAACTATCTAATTATCTGTATTTATCTTTGAAGTATTTAGTCATCATAATGGCTAAAGGAAAAGTAAGCATTATTTTACAGAGATCACCTCATGCGAAGAGTTGACTCATTGGAAAAGACTCTGATGCTGGGAGGAATTTGGAGCAGGAGGAGAAGGGGACGACAGAGGATGAGATGGCTGGATGGCATCACCGACTCGATGGACATGAGTTTGGGTGAACTCCGGGAGCTGGTGATGGACAGGGAAGCCTGGCATGCTGCAATTCATGGGATTGCAAAGAGTCGGACATGACTGAGCGACTGAACTGAACTGAACTGATTATCCTATTTAAACAAGTATTTTAAAACCTTTTGATATTTTTTGAAAAACTTTCCAAAAATCAAATTCTAATTGAACTCTTGGTGAACTAGAAAAAAAAAATGGATTTTTTAGAAGTTCTTTTTAATATCTCACTAATGGGTCGGAGAAGGCAATGGCACCCCACTCCAGTACTCTTGCCTGGAAAATCCCATCGATGGAAGAGCCTGGAAGGCTGCAGTCCATGGGGTCGCTGAGGGTCAGACACGACTGAACGACTTCCCTTCCCTTCCCTTCCCTTAATATCTCAAAAGATGTGTTATCTTTTCTTATAAATGAGAGATATTAAGCTAATTAGGCTTATTTGATACTTTAAATTAGAAACATTATCAAATAAGTGGTGCTAAATTTTTATTTAGGCTATATTTGTATGAAATTCCTAAAAATATGATGTGCTGTTGTATAATGTTTTCATTTATAATTTTAAAATACTTGTCACAGAAATGACTAGATTTTCTTGTCAATTGCATTATGGTGAACTCTCATGAAATTTTTAACCATGACTACTTTTGAGTCTTTTGTCTGGGAATTCCCTGGAAGTCCTTTGCTGAAGCCTCTGTACTTCCACTACAGCGGTAATGAGTTTTATCCCTGGTCAGGGAACTAAGATCCTACATTCAGTGAAACACAGCCAAAATAAAACTTTTATCAGTTATGAAAAGTCAGTTTTACTCTGATGCTTTTGCAAACATGTTCCTGCAAAAGTGCTTCATCTTGAAGGAGATTCATGGAAAAGACTCCAATAAGTACAGGTTTTGGTATTAAAATCAATTTGCCTTTATGTTGGAGAGGCCATAATGCATCTTCCAAGTACTTTCCCAAGTCTACTTGCACAATTCCACATTATGTCATGGTATAATAGCCCAATATCTGTCTCATTTCCTATTCCCCACATCAGTAAACTCCATATTATACAGATGATATAATGTTAACATGTAAATACTTGCTTCTGCTTCAGGACCCTCTGCAAGGTTTTCTGGAACATCTACAAGGGAGTGGATGAGCAGTGTATCTGAATCAAAGGCACCTTTTTAAAGTTTTGGTAAGTTCTAGGTTGGGTAAGACACATATTGTCCCTGTACTGATGACTGAGAAGGTGCAATCCTATCCAGTCCCTAAGAAGGTAGAGGGATATGGATGTTGGGGATTTTATTTCTCATCTCGGTATACTGTCCCTGTCCCTTATACTGCCTGCTGAAGAAAAGGCATACGTGAGAGTCATAGTCCTAGGAACAAACTGCCTTTGAGAAGAAGAAGGAAAAAAAAAATATATATATATATATATATATATATGGCAAGCTGAATAAAGCTTGGGGCATCTCTCAAGCAGGCTATCATTTGACTTAAATGTATTTGTGACTCTGGAAGGTACAGATTGGGTACTATGGCAGAAACAGAGACATTATCCCTAGGATTTTGGTCCCAGCTCTGAAAAGGAGCAGAAACCCAATATACCCCAATAGAGCAACAGCTTCTAATTTCTTCCAGATAAAGCTTCTTAGAAAGGAGCATATTATCATAGTAAGAAATATCTTTCTTATCAAGGGGCAAATTGAGAATATGTTCCATCGACCCATCTTTGCCATGACTCAAATCTCCACTTTGACCAAGTGGTAGTCTATTGCTAGCAGAGGACAACCATGTCTGCTAACTCTCTGTCTCTAGAAATGTGGGTGCTACTAGGCCCTACAGTGTATGTAGGTCCTTTGTAGGCCCCCACCTCTATTTCTACAGTAGACCCTGTGCCCTTTAGGGAGGGAGTGGGGGAAATTCCCACTAATGGCTGGTATAAAAATGCCTAGAAACATGAACAAGCCCATGGGCTGAACTCAAAGCAGTTGGGCTGATGATCACACAGTAACCCTGGTTTTTAAGCCTTTACAATGACAGTTGGGCTGTTTTAGAGGAATTAACTCTATGGCTTAGATGATGGAAAGACAAGGGGTAGATGATCATGAATAAGCCATTGAGGGGTCAGGATATGTGAAGACATTTTGATTCACCTGCAGGAGAATGAGGCATACCTTACTGTTTCCTCACCCTGATTCATAAGGCAGTGACATGTACTGTCAATCAAGAAGCTGATGTGTTAAGTCAGGGTATGAGCACTGGGCAGAATGGCGAATTGCCATGGATGCCAGATTTGTCCTTGAAATACAGTGATTCCGTTATGTGGCAACAGCAGTATGTTCTGTGTGTTCTGAACAATGCCCAAGGCAACTGCCAAAGGACTCAGGCCATCCACTTCAGTTCCCAAATGAGGGATTGGCAAGTTGGTGTGAGATTGAAAAATTGATCATATTGACTCCCTCACTCCGAGTGAGGGTTTGAAATATGCCTTGATTTTTTGGATACTGTGTCTGGCCTACCGTAAGTTTTCCATTGCCAAGAAAATCAGACCACCATCATTAGAGGATTATGCTGTGCTGTGCTTAGTCATTCAGTCATGTTCAACTCTTTGTGACCCCATGGACTGCAGCCTGCCAGGCTCCTCTGTCCATGGGATTCTCCAGGCTAGAATACTAGAGCAGGATGCCATGTCCTCCTCCAAGTGATCTTCCCAACCAAGGGACTGAACCCAGTCATCCCCTAATGCAGGTGGATTCTTTACCATCTGAGCCACCAGGGAAGCTGAATACCATGTACAGATACACTCAATCAATAGCTAGAAATTGGGAATAGGGCTTGATGCCCTGTATGTCAGATGGGACCCCCACAGAGATACTCAATGCCCTGAAAGTACGGAAATTGTGGGAAACAACTAGTGCTCCAACTTTCATCATGGATCAATATGCAGTGCACTGAGAACACCAAGCCCCATTATCCCAGGGAACAGCATGATCTCCTCCAGTTTTCAATGAGACATCCCACAGGGATGCTTGAGACACCTTTCACTTTGGGGTGAGAGAAAACTACTGTCTCCCATGGGACCCCATTTTTTTTACTGCAAACCTTTTGAAATGCACTATACTTAGAATGGAACATTGAAAGAGAGGAGAAGGAAGGGTTCCTGGTCTGGCATATCCTGTCCTCAGTCCATCTGGTCACATCTGACAGTGCTGCCTCCCCAGGACAACACATATGGTATGCACAACCAGGACAAGTTCCTTAAGCTTCCAACCTCCCTCTGTTCAAGGCCGGATGAGCATGCTCTATTTTCTGCTGGAATAGCCATTTGTCTTTGTCTCCTTACTGCCACTGTCCTGGTCTCTTCAGCTTGCCTGGAGGACATGACATACAGAGAAACTCCTGCTAAATTCACCCCACAAAAAGTAAATGGTAGCCAATAGAGTCTGTCTTTACTGAACACAAAAAATGTCTCTAAAGGAAAAAGTTGTGATCCAAAGTAGGGTGGGCTTGGATTTATTACTTCTTTAAAAGGAGGTGCTTGTGGCATTATCCAAACAGAATGTTGTGTGTTCATACCTGATGAAACTGTAACATCTTTATTCATTCACATGAGGAGACAAGTGAATGCCCTGAGTGATCTTGCCTGAGCCTAAAGAAATTAAGAGATCAGTTGTTCAGATCTTAGGATTCTTGGTGAAAAACATTGCTGTCTATCGTGGGAATCCTTATCTGAATCTTTGTTTTTTGTGTGTGCCTAATATCATCGGAAGAACTGATGCTGAAGCTGAAGCTCCAGTACTTTGGCCATCTGATATGAACAATTTACTCATTGAAAAAGACCCACCCTGATGCTGGGAAACACTGAGAGTGAGAGGAGAAAGGTACAACAGAGGATGAGATGGTTGGCATCACTGACTCAATGGACACGAGTTTGAGCAAGCTCAGGAGTTCATGATGGACAGGGAAGCCTGGCATGCTATATATAGTCCATGGGGTCGCAAAGAGTCAGATACAACTGAGACACTGAACTGAGCTGAACTGAACTGAATATCATTGTTATTGTAGTATCCACCTCCAATGGAGACAGATAGCTGCTGAAAACAAACTGCCTCCATCCTAGGAAAACTCCTTGCTGACCATTCAGAGTACAATGAGGAAGTGGGGTATATGAGATTTTAAGAGCTAGTCACAAGAGTTGGAGTATTGGAGAAGATAATGGAGAGGACATAACCACTGGTTGACACTTGGGCTGGACCCTGGCAATAGGAAGCTCCTCATTCCATCCATGTGTCCTTGGACTATACATTCTATCTAACACTCCTGCAGTAGGAGCTGTTTAAAGACATAGCCTTGAGAGGGTAAGGAGTTGTTAAGACCATCTGGATGGTATACATAGCTGAACACAGGAAAGACTTCTATATCTGGCTCTTTCTTCAGTCTTTCTTTGCCCCATGTGTATGGGTACCAGTTTTCTAAACAACATACTTCTCCTTCCTTATATTAGGCATTATGGAGACAATGTTGAATAAGCATAAGGATTTTACAGTGAGGTTTCAATCAAGTAAATAAAAAAAAATAAGGTTTAAGCATCTATCAGAGTTGATTATACAACAAACACCAGTGTAAGTTCAAACCAGGACATCAATATATAAATTATATTAGGATAATATGGTTTTTATTTTCTTTAAAAGATCCAACAAGATATTTCACCAAAACTTCCAATGTCATTCTCCTTTTCATAATCGGGTAACCATATATGTTCATTTTAAAGAGTGGCAATCAAATAAATTGCATAGTTGAAGACTTGATTACCTTTCTATCCTTCCTGCCATTTTTTTTTTTTTTTTTGGTCAAATGATCATTTAGTAAAATGTGTTTTGTAGTTCTTCAATAGCAAAACGATTTCCAACCATCTACAAATTTTGTAATGTTAGCAACATACTATGAAAAGTTTTCAATTTTTAAGAACAGTCAAAACCTGTCATTTTCTTTGCACCATGAGATAGACTTGTGGCATTCCTCCATTAGGGATTTTCAATGTGTATACTTATTTTCCAAAATCTTTTTTAAATTGGTTTTATAGTAAAATAAAAGAATATGTTGTGTCCCATATGTAACATTAACTCTGCTAGGAACATAAAATGGAGAAACAAGTACAGCTTATGCTCCTGATTATTTTATATCGTAGCATATGAGTAAACTACAAGTTATGTTAAACAGACCAACAAACAAACTTGGAATCATATTTGTGGGAAGCAAAGAGCCCATGATAAAAGCTGCAGCTATCCAGAAATGGAGCAAAGAAGAGTGTTAAGTAGAATCTGAGTTACATAAGAAGAATTGTAATCCAAGGCCTCCTCCTGAGGGAGTCTTCCCAAGAGAAACTGCAGAAAACAGAGATTCCAAAGACTACTTAAGTCTCTGATCATTAAGCTACAAATTAAGAGGGCAGACTAAAAACAGTTTGGAGATAAAGCTAAAATAACGAAATTGAGATTTGAGCTGCCATCCGTTAAAGACTGAGTTTAATGTGTAAGTCTAATCAGAATAATTGACTGATTTAAACAAGCAAATATAAAAACACACATACTCTTTTGAGGTATGTAATAAAATCAGGAACCCCAAATTATAGCACACACATAGTTTGAGAAACAACCAAATTAACAAGCACATAGAGAATAAGAAAAGGTTAATGAATTTCAAGGAAAACAAAAATAACAAATCAGCAACAGAGACAAGGCTTAAGATAAATGACCCAGAGGTTGCAGTGTTCAAAAGAAGTTTAAAGCAACTATTTTAAGTATGTTTTCTTTGCTATTTTTTAAAATATTTTTGATAAATTCAGTAACAAAATATTAACTAAGAAACAGAAAACATAAAAAAGAACCCAGATGGAAATTCTGAAAGAGAAACATGCAGTATCTGAAATAAAAATTTTATGGCCTAGAATTAATAGCAATATGGAAACAATACCAGAAAAAGTGAGTAAACATCAATACAGAAAAAAAAAATTATATCTTGAAAAATGAGAGAAAATGCTTTAAAAATTTAACAGATCATTGGGAACCTGTGCAACAATATCAAGGACTTAAATACTTGTGTAAATAAAGTTCCAAAGAGAGAGTAGATAGAGATTGGAACATAAAAATTGCTTAAAGGATTAACTGACAAAAATGTCCCAAATTCGCAGTCCCATGAAAGTATATGAATCAGAGAAAAAAGTCTCTGTTAAAGCAAATCCTATATGTATTCACCTTTTGAAAAATTGAAAAATTCATTTTAATGTATGTTTTCTGTTGAATCAACATATTAATATATTTCAGACATGGATTTAAATAGATCCACCTATCTGAAATGCTGAATTTATTGTAATACATTTGTTTTAATGTATTTTCCATAAAGGAAACTCCAGCACCATGAAGTTTTAATGATAAGTTCTGTCAAACATTCAAAGAGCAAATAATAATACACAATATTTCTCATAAAGTGTTAGAAGTTAACACTTACAACTAGTTTTAAAAGATCTGACTGTTATCTGATAGAGAGAGTTGAAGAGGACCCTTCCTCTTGGGTCCTTCCCTGCCCACCTTCAGAACAAAACCCAGTTTCCCCCTCAGTCAGTCTCTACAATCAGGAAGCTTCCATAAGCCTCTTATCCTTCTCCATCAAAGGGGAGAGAGACTGAAAACCACAATCACAGAAACCTAACTATTCTAATCACATGGGCTAAAGCCTTGTCTAACTAAATGAAACTATGAACCATGCCATGTAGGGCCACCCAAGACGGACAAGACATTGTCCGAAGAAGAAGAGTTCTGGCAAAATGTGGTCCACTAGAGAAGGGAATGGCAAACCACTTCAGTATTCTTGCCTTGAGAACCCCATGAACAGTGTGAAAAGGCAAAAAGGTAGGACACTGAAAGGTGAACTCCTAAGGTCAGTAAGTGCCCAATGTGCTATGGGAGATCAGTGGAGAAATAACTGCAGAAAAAATGAAGGGATGAACAAAGTTGTGGACATGACTGGTGATGAAAACAAGGTCCAATGCTATAAAGAGCAATATTGCTAGGAATCTTGAATGCTAAGTCCATGAATTAAGGCAAATTGGAAGAGATCAAACAGAAGATGGCAAGAGTGAACGTTGACATTTTAGGAATCAGTGCACTAAAATGGACTGGAATGGGTGAATTTAACAGAGATGACCATTATATCTACTACTGTGGGCAAGAATCCCTTAGAAGAAATGGAGTTACCATCATAGTCAACAAGAGTTCAAAATTCAGTGATTGGATGTAATCTCAAAAATGACAGAGTGACCTCTGTTCATTTCCAAGGCAAACCATTCAGTATTACAGTAATCCAAGTCTAGTCTATGCCCCGACCAGTAATGCTGAAGAAGCCGAAGTTGGATCGTTCTCTGAAGACCTACAAGACCTTTTAGAGCTAACACCCCAAAAAGATTTCCTTTTCATTATAGGGGACTGGAATGCAAAAGTAGGAAATCAAAAAATACCTGGAGTAACAGGCAAATTTGGCTTTGGAGTACAGAATGAAGTAGGGCAAAGCTAATAGAGTTTTGCCAGGAGCATGCACTGGTCATAGCAAACAGACTGTTCCAACAACATAATGGAAGACTCTACACATGGACATAACCAGATATTTACACTGAAATCAGATTGATTATATTCTTGGCAGCCAAAGATGGAGAAGCTGTATACAGTCAGCAAAAACAAGACTGGGAGCTGATTTTGGCTGACATCATGACCTCAGTTCAGTTCAGTTAAGTTCAGTTGCTCAGTTGTGTCCTACTCCTTGTGACCGCATGAATTAGAGCACGCCAGGCCTCCTTGTCCATCACCAAATCCCAGAGATCAGGAAAACTCATGTCCATCAAGACGGTATTGACATCCAGCCATCTCATCGTCTGTCTTGGCTGTCTCCTCTTGCCCTCAATCCCTCCCAGCATCAGAGTCTTTTCCAATGAGTCAACTCTTCGCATGAGGTGGCCAAAGTATTGGAGTTTCAGCTTTAGCATCCGTCCTTCCACTGAACACCCATGACTGATCTCCTTTAGGATGAACTGGTTGGATCTCCCTGCAGGCCAAGGGACTCTCAAGAGTCTTCCCCAGCACCATAGTTCAAAAGCATCAATTCTTTGGTGCTCAAATTTCTTCACAGTCCAACTCTCACATCCATACATGACCACTGGAAAAACCATAGCCTTGACTACACGGACCTTCATTGGCAAAGTAAAATCTCTGCATTTCAATATACTATTTAGGTTGGTCATAACTTTCCTTCCAAGGAGTAAGCGTCTTTTAATTTCATGGCTGCAGTCACCATCTGCAGTGATTTTGGAGCCCAAAAAAGTAAAGTCTGACACTTTTTCCACTGTTCCCCATCTATTTCCCATGAAGTGATGGGACCAGATGCCATGATCTTAGTTTTTTGAATGCTGAGCTTTAAGTCAACTTTTTCAGTTTCCTCTTTCACCTTCATCAAGAGGCTTTTTAATTCCTCTTCACGTTCTGCCATAAAGGTGGTGTCATCTGCATATCTGAGGTTATTGATATTTCTCCTGGCAATCTTGATTCCAGCTTGTGCTTCCCCCAACCCAGTGTTTCTCATGATGTACTCTGCATATAAGTTAAATAAGCAGGGTGACAGTATACAGCCTTCACATACTCCTTTTCCTATTTGGAAGCAGTCTGTTGTTCCATGTCCAGTTCTAACTGTTGCTTCTTGATCTGCATATAGATATCTCAAGACGCAGGTCAAGTGGTCTGGTATTCCCATCTCTTTCAGAATTTTCCACAGTTCATTATGACTCACACAGACAAAGGCTTTGGCATAGTCAATAAAGCAGAATTACATGTTTTTCTGGAAGTCTCTTGCTTTTTCCATGATCCAGTGGATGTTGGCAATTTGATCTCTGGTTCCTTTGCCTTTTCTAAAACCAACTTGAACATCTGGAAGTTCATGGTTCATGTATTGCTGAAGTCTGGCTTGGAGAATTTTGAGCATTATTTTACTAGCATGTGAGATGAGTGCAATTATGCGGTAGTTTGAGCATTCTTTGGCATTGCTTTTCTCTGGGATTGGAATGAAAACTAAAAGTTTCCAGTCCTGTGGCCACTGATAAGTTTTCCAAATTTGCTGGCATATTGAGTGCAGCACTTTCACAGCATCATCGTTCAGGATTTGAAATAGCTCAACTGGAATTCCATCACCTCCACTAGCTTTGTTCGTACTGATGCTTCCTAAGGCCCACTTGACTTCACATTCCAGGATGTCTGGCTCTAGGTGAGTTATCACACCGTCATGATTATCTTGGTCATGAAGCTCTTGTATTTGGTACTTTTCTTCTGTGTTCTTGCCATCTCTTCTTAATACTTCTGCTTCTGTTAGGTCCATACCATTTCTGTCCTTTATCAAGCCCATCTTTGCATGTAATATTTCCTTGTTTTAATTTTTAAATCCACCTTTAATTTTCGTGAAGAGATCTCTAGTCTTCCCATTCTGTTGTTTTGTTCAATTTCTTTGCCTTGATTGCTGAGGAAGGCTTTCTTATCTCTCCTTGCTATTCTTTAGAAATCTGCATTCAAAAGCTTATATCTTTCCTTTTCTCCTTTGCTTTTTGCTCCTCTTCTTTTCAGAGCTATTTTTAAGGCCTCCTCAGACAACCATTTTGTTTTTTTGCATTTCTTTTCAATGGAGATGGCTTTGATCTCTGTGTCCTGTACAATGTCATGAACCTCTGCCCATAGTTCGTCAGGCACTCTGTACATCAGATCTAGTGCCTTAAATCTATTTCTCACTTCCACTATATAATCATAAAGGATTTGATTTAGGTCATACCTAAAAAGGAGAACGTCAAGGCAGTATATTGTCACCCTGCTTATTTAACTTATATGCAGAGTACATCATGAGAAATGCTGGGCAGAAAGAAACACAAGCTGGAATCAAGATTGCCGGGAGAAATATCAATAACCTCAGATATGCAGATGACACCACTCTTATGGCAGAAAGTGAAGAGGAACTAAAAAGCCTCTTGATGAAAGTGAAAGTGGAGAGTGAAAAAGTTGGCTTAAAGCTCAACATTCAGAAAATGAAGATCATGGCATCTGGTCCCATCACTTCGTGGGAAATAGATGGGGAACAGCAGGAAAAGTGCCAGACTTTACTTTTCTGGGCTCCAAAATCACTGCAGATGGTGACTCCAGCCATGAAATTAAAAGACGCTTACTCCTTGGAAGAAAAGTTATGACCAACCTAGATAGCATGTTGAGAAGCAGAGACATTACTTTGCCAACAAAGGTCTGTCTAGTCAAGGCTATGGTTTTTCCAGTAGTCATGTATGGATGTGAGAGTTGGACTGCGAAGAAAGCTTAGCATCGAAGAATTGATGCTTTTGAACTGTGATGTTGGAAAAGACTCTTGAGAGTCGCTTGGCCTGCAGGGAGATCCAACCAGTTCATCCTAAAGGAGATCAGTCATAGGTGTTCAGTGGAAGGACAGATGCTAAAGCTGAAACTCCAATACTTTGGCCACCTCATGCGAAGAGTTGACTCATTGGAAAAGACTCTGATGCTGGGAGGGATTGCGGTCAGGAGGAGAAGGGAATGACAGAGAACGAGATGGCTGGATGGCATCATTGACTCAATGAACATGAGTCTGAGTGAGCTCCAGGTGTTGGTGATGGACAGGGAGGCCTGGTGTGCTGCGAATCATGGGGTCACAAAGAGTGGGACACGACTGAGCGACTGAACTGAACTGAACTGAATGGTCTAGTGGTTTTCCCTACTTTCCTCAATTTAAGTCTGAATTTAGCAATAAGGAGTTCATGATCTGAGCCACATTCTGCTCCTGGTCTTTTTTTTTTTGCTGACTGTATACGGCTTCTCCACCTTTGGCTGCCAAGAATATAATCAATCTGATTTCAGTGTTGACCATCTGGTGATGTCCATGTGTAGAGTCTTCTCTTGTGTTGTTGGAAGAGGGTGTTTGCTATAACCAGTGTGTTCTCTTGGCAAAACTTATTAGCCTTTGCCCTGGTTCATTCAGTATTCCAAGGCCAAATTTGCCTGTTACTCCAGGTGTTTCTTGACTTCCTATTTTTGCATTCCAGTCCCCTATAATGAAAAAGACATTTTTTTGGGGTGTTAGTTCTGAAAGGTCTTGTAGGTCTTCATAGAACCGTTCAACTTCAGCTTCTTCAGCATTACTGGTTGTGGCATAGGCTTGGATTACCGTGATATTGAATTATTTGCCTTGTAAACGAACAGAGATCATTCTGTTGTTTTTGAAATTGCATCCAAGTACTGCATTTCAAACTCTTTTGTTGACCATGATGGCTATTCCGTTTCTTCTAAGGGATCCTGCCCACAGTAGTAGATATAATGGTCATCTGAGTTAAATTCACCTATTCCAGTCTATTTTAGTTCACTGATTCCTAGAATGTTGATGTTCACTCTTGCCATCTGCTATTTGACCACTTCCAACTTGCCTTGATTCATGGACCTGACATTCTAGGTTCCTATGCAATATTGCTCTTTACATTATCGGACCTTGATTCTATCACCAGTCACATCCACAACTGGGTATTGTTTTTGCTTTGGCTCTATCCCTTCATTCTTTCTGGAGTTATTTCCCCACTGATATCCAGTAGCATATTGGGCACCTACCAACCCTTTCAGTAGTCAGGGTGCTACTGTTAGGATCAGTTCTACTGATAGGATCCCCTTTCAGTATCCTATCATTTTGCCTTTTCATACTGTTCATGGGGTTCTTAAGGCAAGAATACTGAAGTGGTTTGCTGTTCCCTTCTCCAGTAGACCACATTCTGTCAGACCTCTTCACCATGACCCGTCCATCTTGGGTGGTTCCACACAGCATAGCTTAGTTTCATTGAGTTAGACAAGGCTGTGGTCTGTGTGATCAGATTGGCTAGTTTTCTGTCATTATGGTTTCAGTGTGTCTGCCCTCTTATGCTTTCTCACAACACTTACCATCTTACTTGGGTTTCTCTTACCTTGGACGTGGAATATCTCTTCATAGCTGCTCCACCAAAGCGAAGCCACTGCTCCTTACCTTGGACAAGGGTTATCTCCTCACAGTCACCCATCCTGATTTTAACATAGAGTACCTCCTCTCAGCCCTCCTAAGTGCCAAATTCATACTTAATTTGAAGAAAGTAGGGAAAACTACTAGACCATTCAAATATGGCCTACATCAAATCCCTTATGATTATACAGCTGAATTGAACAATAGATTTAAGGGTCCAGATCTGATAGACAGAGTGCCTGATGAACTATAAACAGTTTCATGACATTGTACAAGAGACAGGGATCAAGACCATCTCCAAGAAAAAGAAATGCATAAAAGCAAAATGGTGGTCTGAGGAGGCCTTACAAATAGCTGTGAAAAGTGAAAAGCAAAGGATAAAAGGAAAGATATACCATTTGAATGCAGAGTTCCAAAAAATAGCAAGGAAAGATAAGAAAGACTTCCTCAGTGATCAGTGCAAGAAATAGAGGACAAAAATAGAATGGGAAATACTAGAGATCTCTTCAAGAAAATTAGAGAATCCAAGAGAAAATATCATGCAAAGATGGGCTCGATATAGGACAGAAACTGTATGGACCTAACAGAAGCAGAAGATATTAAGAAGAGGTGGCAAGAATACACAGAAGAACTATACAAAACATATCTTCATGACCCAGGTAATTGTGATGGTGTGATCACTCACCTAGAGACAGACATCCTGGAATGTGAAGCCAAGTGTGCTTTAGGAAGCATCACTATGAACAAAGCTAGTGGAGGTGGTGGAATTCCAGTTGAGCTATTTCAAATCCTAAAAGATGATGCTTTGAAAGAGCTGCACTCAATGTGCCAGTTATTTTGGAAAACTCAGCATTGGCCACAGGACTGGAAAAATCAGTTTTCATTCCAATCCCTAAGAAAGGCAATGCCAAAGAATGCTCAAGCTCCCGCACAATTGCACTCATCTCACATGCTAGTAAAACAATGCTCAAAATTCTCCAAGCCAGTCTTCAACAGTATGTGAACACTGAACTTCCAGATGTTCAAGCTGGATTTAGAAAAGGCAGAGGGTCAGAGATCAAATTACCAACATCCGCTGGATCATTGAAAAAGCAAGAGAGTTCCAGGAAACATGTGTTTCTGCTTTATTGACTATGCCAAAGCCTTTTACTGTGTGAAACACAGTAAACTGTGGAAAGCTTGAAAGTGATGGGAATACCAGACCAACTGACCTGCCTCTTGAGAAATCTGTATGCAGGTCAAGAAGCAACGGTTAGAACTGGACATGGAACAATAGACTGGTTCCAAATAAGAAAAGGAGTACGTTAAGGCTGTATATTGTCACCTTGCTTATTTAACTTATTTGCAGAGTACATCATGAGAAATGCTGGACTGGATGAAGCACAAGCTGGAATCAAGATTGCTAGGAGAAATATCAATACCCTCAGATATGCAGATGACACCACCCTTATGGCAGAAAGTGAAGAGGAACTAAAAAGCCTCTTGATGACAGTGAAAGAGGGGACTGAAAAAGTTGGTTTAAAGCTCAACATTCAGAAAACGAGGATCATGGCATCTGGCCCCATCACTTCATGGAAAATAGAATGGGAAACAGTGGAAACAGTGTCAGACTTTATTTTTGGGGGGCTCCAAAGTCACTGCAGTTGGTGACCCAGCCATGAAATTAAAAGACGCTTACTCCTTGGAAGGAAAGTTATGACCAACCTAAAAATCATATTCAAAAGCAGAGACATTTCTTTGTCAACAAAGGTCCGTCTAGTCAAAGCTATGATTTTTCCAGTAGTCATGTATGGATGTGAGAGTTGGAGTGTAAAGAAAGCTGAGCACCAAAGAATTGATACTTTTGAACTGTGGTACTGGAGAAGACTCTTGAGAGTCCCTTGGACTGCATGAAGATCCAACCAGTCCATCCTAAAGGGAATCAGTCCTGACTATTCTTTGGAAGGACTAATGTTGAAGCTGAAACTGAATACTTTGGCCACCTGATGCAAAGAACTGACTCATTTGAAAAGACTTTGATGCTGGAAAAGATTGATGGTGAGAAGAGAAGGAATGACAGAGGATGAGACTGTTGGATGGCATCACCAACTCAATGGGCATGACTTGAGTAATCTCAGGGAGTTGGTGATGGACATGGAGGCCTGACTTCACAAAGAGCCAAACATGGCTGAGCGACTGAACTGAACTGAACACATATATGGAATCTAGAAAGATGATACTGTTGAAATTATTTGCATGGTAACAATGGATACCCAGACACTGAGTACAGACTATGAACATGTTGGGATAAGGGAGGGAGGAAGAAGAGTGTGGGATGTATGGAGAGAGAAACATGGAAACTTATATCACATCATGTAAAACAGATAGCCAATGGGTTTGCTGTATGACTCAGGGCACTCAAACCAGGGCTCTGTAACAACCTAAAGGGGTGGAATGGGGAGGGAGGTAAGAGGGAGATTCAAGAGGGAGGGGACATATGTATACCTATGGCTAATTCATGTTGATGTTTGGCAGAAACCAACAAAATTCTGTAAAGAAATTATCCTTCAATTAAAAAAAAAAGTGTATTTTTTAAATAGCCATTTTGGGAAAAACTTTTAAAAAGTTAAAAATTTAAATCAAATGTTCAAAAGAGTTTTACAGGTGATAATAACTGTACATATAAAGTTAAAACAACATGAAATTCTGTCGTAACTAAAATGTGAATTTAGTAAAGTCAGAAAATACAAGATTAACTAAAAAGCAATTGTACTACATAATAGCATCAAACAATTGAAATATTTGTGCCCATTTCTCAGATTGAACTTCTTGGCTTATTTTTTGGGATAGGGACATGAGACTTCTTCTAGTAAAAAGAGTTGGGAATAAAAGAAATATGTGTCATGTTCTGATGAGAACATTAACAACCAGTTCAAGACACTCTGACATTATCCTCTAATAAATATTTGTTATCTAAGTTATAAGAATCATGTAAAAAACAAGATTCTACTAGAATTCTATGAACATGTAAAATGAATAAGAAATTAAATCTTTCATTTTTAGTTACTGAAATTGACATAGAAATTGTCATCTAGAAGTCTGGTGCTACTGTAATTACAAATCTCAAACATAAGATGTTAACTTAGAAGCCAGGAGACAAAGAAACTTACATTTAGTCCATAATATGCAATGGAAACACTAGATAACACATGAATATATATGAAAAATATTCAACCCCACTATTAATAAAAGCAAATCTATAACAAACCAGTAAGGAAATATCTATTTTCTGCAAAATTTTCGTTTCTAAGTTTTTTTCAAGCATTCTTGAAAGTGAAAATGAAGTTGCTCAGTCGTTCTGACTCTTTGTGACCCTAAGGACTGTAGCCTGCCTGGCTCCTCCATCCATGGGATTTTCCAGGCAAGAATACTGAAGTCGTTACCATTCTTCTCCAGGGAGTCTTCCTGACCCAGAGATAGAACTCAGGTCTCCTGCTTTGTGGCCCGACTCTTTAACCTCTGAGCCACCAGGGAATCAAGCGTTCTTATGCTGTCATTTGGAATATACATTAGTATGTGTGTATGCCTGTGTGCAGGCTAAGTCGTTTCAGTCACATCCAATTCTTTGCCATGCTATAGACGGTAGACTGCCACACTCCTCTGTCCATGCTATTCTCCAGGCATGAATACTGGGGTGGATTGCCACGCCCACCGCCAAGAGATCTTTCCAACCAGGTGATCAAACCTACATCTCTTATGTCTCCTGCATTGGCAGGCTGGTTATTTACCACAAGTGCCAACTATAATCTCCTGCAAAACAATCTGGCAATACGAATCTTTCAGCAACATGAATGATTACATTTTATGTGTTTGTTTAAATTATTCATGCAATGTCTACTTCTAGGGATAGGAATACAATAGTATCAAGGCATGCAAAAAAGCATTTATGTAAAGTGAAATATTACTGTATATTTTGTAATTCCCCAAATTTAAGCCAAATATTCAATATATTTTACATAAAATAACAGATAATATTTAACATTAAATGTACAGAGATACCTAATGATATTGCAAAGTATACTGGTATCATATTAAGAGACAAGTCACAAACTTGTGTGTCCTGTGAGAAATCCACCAGATAAAAATTAATGAGTAAAATAATCAGATAAATATTAAACAGTAAAATAAAAACTTCATGAATAATATTTCTCTCTTTGATGGTGTCATCATCTTTCTGTCACTTTCTTTTTGAATAAAACTGTGTTTTTACTTTTTATAAATAAGAATACATTGCTTTTCATAAGAAGAACTTAAATGCAAATTTAAATTTTTGCATTTAAATTTAATGCAAATTTATGGTGGTCCAGTGGTTAGAACTGGTGGTCCATTGGTTAGGACTATGTACTCTCACTATGAAAGGCCCAGGTTCAATCCCTAATTAAGGAGCTAAGACTCCACAAATCTAGGTGCCACCAAAAAAAATAAATAAATAATTTTTGGATTTTTTATTTGACCCTATTACATGTATAAGTATAATAAAGATTTGTAAGAGCATGAAGAGTGTGTGCAAATATCCATCTAAAAATTTTGTCCTGTATGTAACATGATGTAGCATATGTCCTGCTTAAAAATACTTCTCATTTGTTAAGTCCCAAATAACTCATTCTAAATCCCTCATACCTAATACCACATTCTGATATGATAGTAATTCTCCTTTTAACATATAATTTTCCTTTTTATTTTCTCAGCAATCATCTTTATGTGGCTGTAAAATCTAAGGGGTCCCTTAAACAGTAGGCAGCAAATCTGTAGGCTCTTTGACAGTGGATAAAATTAAAGATATTCTAGTTTATATTTAGGGACACTGAAATTATATTTTCCTTCTTTGAAGAATTATCTCAAAAAGAAAACAAATTACTTAAGCAAGAAAAGTTTAAGCCATGTATTTTCCAATTCTATGTATATAGGTTGCACAATATTTTTGTGATTCAGCTCATCTGAGACAAAATCTCATCATATAAAAATAAATTCTCACAAGAAAAGTCAAAATATCCAGGAAAACATTTATTTTATTTTTTACTGTTAGTCAAAATTTTGGATTCATGTTGATGTATGGCAAAACCAATACAATATTGTAAAGTAATTAACCTCCAATTAAAATAAATAAATTAAAAATTTTTCATACAGAGCAGCACTTTTGGATTAATTATATGTATAAATTCTAAGGCTATATTTTTGGGTATTGACATAAATTTGAAAGTATATGACACATTTTTATATTATTGATAAATATGAAGGTTGATTAATAATGTCAGTTTGAGAATAAAATAATTGTGAAATTTTTATCCTAGATTCTTGAACATACTTAGCAAACTAATGAATAAAATCTATCCTTTCAAATCACAGACCTTAGTTAAATATGCACACACTAGAATGCACATAGGCCTTCATGCAAGCACATGAATGCAAAGCCCATAACTAGTGTGAAGTGAAAGAGAGAAAGGATAGAAAAACATGGATGGAAGTACCAATGGGCATTGTGGAAGACAATGTTGGAGTATAGCTTCAGAATAATTTTTACCGACCGAAAAATTTCATGGTAATTAAACCTTTCTATGCATGAAACTTGGCAGTTTCTTGTGCTTCAATGGACAAGATGGGTTTATGATAATTTTATTTAATAAAATACTCTCTTTGGTCTAATGTTCTGACCCTGGCCAAGTTACTGAAGAATATAAACATCCGTTTTCTCACTTATAATATTGACTTTTTGTACATATTGGTGTCCACTAATAGTCAGCTCCTCCTCTAAGTTACCCTTCTACTTTCATGACTGATTTGCTCCTTCTGGACAGTGTGCATTTTACATCTTTCTTTTGGAAATCCTTTGTTTTGATTTCTATCTGTAGTCCTATTCCAGCATGTCGTTTTCATTTTGACCATTACTTATCTCTGTTGTTAACAACTCATCATCGTCCTTTTCTGAACTCTTAAATATATGCGGTTGGTCCTACGGCTCTGGCTTTGATTCTTTTTGTCCTTTGCATACTGTCCTCCCTAAGCCTCACTCATTTCCTACGTTTTTAAAGGATTAGAACTTAAGGTTCATGCTTCCAGTTTCTTAATAATTATTTATTGTAAGTGTATTGTGTGAAATAATAGAAAATATGTATATATTGTACTCTTTTCTGAGTACCTGGCACAGATTTCTTAAAACTCTACTACAAGAGTAGAGAACACGTATTTCCTTCATCTCTTGCATGGCAAGTAGATTCTTTACTGCTGAGTCATCTGCACATCTTTATCCATTCCTCTTTTGATTGACATTGGAACTTCTCAGGTGGCTCAGTGGTAAAGAATCTCCCTGCCAGTGCCGGAGCTTCAGGTGATATGAGTTCCATCCCTGGGTCAAGAAGATCCCCTGGAGAAGAAAATGGCAATGCACTCCAGAATTCTTGCCTGGAGAATCCCATGGACTGAGGAATTTGGTAGTCTACAGTCTATGGGGTCACAAAGAGTTGGACACAACTAAGCATGCATGTGTGTTCAATTGACATTTAGGTTGCTCCCATGTCTTGGCTACTATACACAGTGCTGCAATGAGCAGCACTGGGTTCATATATCATTTCAGACCATGCCTTTCTTTGAGTATCTACCTAGGAGAGGGATTGCTGGTGGAAGCTCTGTTTCTAGTTTTTAAGAAACCTTCATACTGTGCTCCACAGTGGTTCTGCCAACTTACACTCCCACCAATAGAGTAAGAGTGTACCTTTCTCTCCACAGTCTCCCCAGAATTTATTTTTTATAGATTTTTTTTATGCTAGCCATTTTGACATTTTGAAGTGAAATCTCTTTGCAGTTTTGATTTGCCTTTCTCTAAGATTTAGAGATGGCAAATGTTTTGTCATTTGCCTGTTGGCCATCTGCATGTCTTCTTTGTAGAAATGTCTAAGGTCTTCTGCCTAGTTTTTGATTGAGTTGTTTGTTTTGATAATACTGAATCACATGAAGTTTTTGAAAGCTTTGGAGTCTAACCCCTTGCCAGTCATATCTTTTGCAAATATTTTCTCCCAATCTATGGGTTGTCTTTTCATTTGTTTATGGTTTACTTTGTGTGAAAAATGTTTGAGTATAATTAGGTTCCATTTGTTTATTTTTGTTTTTATTTCCATTACTCTGGGGTATGGATCAAAGAAGAAATTGCTGTGATTTATGGCAGAGAGTGTTCTACCTATGATTTTCTCTAAGAGTTTTATCATGTCTGGTCCCACATTTAGGTCTTTATCCCATTTTGAGCTTACTTTTTGTATGGCATTAAAGAATGGCCTAATTATTTTATTTTCTTACAAGTAACTGTCCAGTTTTCCAAGCACCATTTATTGTAGAGACTTTCTTTCTACCATTGTATAATTTTATCTCCTTCATTATAGATTAATGGACCCTAAGAGCATGGGCTTATGTCAGGACTTTCTATCATATTCTGTTGAGCTGTATTTCTAATTTTGTTCCAGTTCCATATTGTTTTGATGTAAATATATCAGTGAGAGTGGACGTCTTTGTCTTATTCCTGATCTTAAAGGAAATGCTTTCAGTTTTTCAATGTTGAATGTGATGTTAGCTATGGGTTTGTCATATATGGCTTTAACCACGTTGACCTGTGTTCCCTCTATGCCTACTTTCTGGAAAGTCTTTTATCATAAATGGATGCTGAATTTTGTCACAAGTCTTTTCTGCATCTATTGAGGTGATCATATGATTTTTATTCTGCAATCTTTTGATGTGGTGCACCACACTGATATATTTACAGATATTGAAAAATCCTTGCATCCCTGGGATAAATCCCACTTGATCATGATGCATGATCCTGTTAATGTATTGCTGGATTTGGACTGCTAATATTTTGTTGAGGATTTTTTTGTCTATGTTCACCAGTGATATTTGCCTGCAATTGTTAATCAACTATGTGCATGCATGCTAAGTCGCTTTAGTTGTGTCCAACTCTTTGTAACCCCATAGGCTGTAGCGTGTTCCTCTGTCCATGAGAGTCTCCAGGCAAGAATACTGGTGTGGGTTGCCATGCCCTTCTCCAAAGGATCTCTTGACCCAGGGATTGAACCCACATCTTCTATGTCTCCTGCATTGGCAGGCAGGTTCTTTACTGCAAATGTCACCTGGGAAGCCCCTAATCAATTATAACCCAATATAAAAGAAAACATTAAAATTGAAAAAAATATGAAGTGTTTCTCAGAAAATCTAAAGAAATTTAAATAAATAAGATGAAGACAGTTTATTTTTCTCATACAGCAGTATTTTATTCCTAGATGAGAAAAAGAAGTATATAATGTTTTAAATCTACAGATATTCATATATTTGCATTCAGAGATTTCAACACAATAAGTATAAATCTTATCAGCCAATATCTCTAACACCAAACTACTCCCTGGAGAGCAATTTCTTGAGAAAAAAACCTTTTTTTTTTTTTTTTTTTTTTTGTGGGGGTTTATTTTACATATAGAAAATTAAATGGGAGATTTATTAAGGCTTTGAGGTCCAAAAACTGAAATATGAGCACTTGAGTATTCTGTTCACAATGATGGTGGACTGTCTTTGATGAGCTTATTCTTCTTGTGTATTCATCATGTTCTGCAAACATTTTGGTTATAAGGAAATTAGATACGACATTGAGGTTTCTATGCCAACGATGTCTTTCCTTTAAGTTTTTCAAAATATTTTTGACATTTGTGAATAACTTCTCTATTTTATCTTGTTTTCTTTCATATGAATAAAGCTTAGACTTTTGCCTTTCAAAGAGCACACAATGTCTGTATAGGACAATAATGTTAATAAATGAACAGAAAAAGTATCTTTCAGCTAAGCCTAATCCAGTTAGCAATGCTATCAATTAGGGAAACACATTGATTAGAAAGATCAATAAAATTCCTATTTGCTGGTATAAATTCAGTTCTTCAAACCTAACAAAAATGTCCTGCCAGTATCTTTTTCCTTCCAATGGAATATAAAATTCATTTAAAATAATGAGGAAGAAAACTGTTTTAATAAAGCATTTCTAAAAGAACATAGCAAGTATATATTGTGTTTATTTGATATTCAGTCAAACTCAGGTAATATTTCTACTCCCCAATCTTCTATTTAATTCCTCCCTGACCCTCACCTGCACTATACTATATATTTCATTTCATACTCAGTTAAATAAATAAGTCAAATTCTCTTAGCCCATGAATTTCTTAGCTATTCTTTGCTGCCAGTAAATCTTACCTTTTATTGTTGCTTGTCAGATCAAGGCCATAAGCTGGAACTGGGAAACATGGTTCTGCTTCTTTTCAGGATCATCAGCAATTTTTTACCCTATGGTTATATATGAATTATTAAGATAGCTGTTGTTTAAAAAAATCTCAAATATAATATTGCAAAGAGTTGGAAGGACTGAACTTCCTATAGAGCAAATACAGATTGTTTCCAACCTCTCAAGTGAACACCAATGAGAGTAAGAATAAACACCTGATGCAAAATGGGAAACTGTCATCATAATTTAGGGATAAAATAGAAGAAAAGTACAATATACACCTGGCATCATACAGATGAAGGCCAACCCAGATCAATTGCCTTTGACTCAGTGCTGAAGAGGTGTCATGAGTATTTATGAGAGCTGTATCGTATCTGTAAAGTTTCTACAGACTCACAGGGTCAGAGAGATGCAGAAATCTCTGATAAAATGTGCAGTGTTGTATTTCACTTTGCAAATAGATAGATAGCAGCTTCTAATATGTGACCTTAAACCACTACTTTAGGATTAGCTTCTATTAAGTATTTTTGTCTTAACATAAGCTCACAATTTGATGTTTGCTTATATATAGTTACCAAATATTCCCTTTTCATCCTCATTCTTTTCTCTGTTTTCTTTTTCATCAAATATGGAATGTTACTTTAGTGCTATCATGCATTGAAGCCAGCTATCAGGAACAGAATTCTCAAATTCTCTATTATTTCTTCAAGTAACTTATTGATATAATACATTCCATTACCTTAAATATCAATTATGTAAAGGAGGGAATTCCCTGGTGGTCCAGGGGTTAGGTGTCTGCATTTCCATTTAAAGGAGTATGGGTTCTATCCCTGGTCAGACAACTAAGATCCCACAAGCTGTGTGGAGGAACAAAATATATGTAAAGAATAGCAAAATATATCTTCTCCAGATTTTATGTTATATATATTTCATAAACAACTGTGTTGAATTAATCACACAAAAAAGGATTGAGTGTTTTCTTTTTTTTTTCACTTTCACTTCTCAGTGACTACTAATTTTTTTTATTTTTTTCCTACATTGCATCTTTTTTTTTTTTTAACTTTACAATATTGTATTGGTTTTGCCATATATCAACATGAATCCACCACAGGTATACACGTGTTCCCCATCCTGAATCCTCCTCCCTCCTCCCTCCCTGTACTATCTCTCTGGGTCGTCCCAGTGCACCAGCCCCAAACATCCAGTATCGTGCATTGAACCTGGACTGGCGACTCATTTAATATATGATATTATACATGTTTCAATGTCATTCTCCCAAATCATCCCACCCTCTCCCTCTCCCACAGTTTATAATAGCGAGGACATGGAAGCAACCTAGATATCCATCAGCAGATGAATGCATAAGAAAGCTGTGGTACACAGCTTTGGAGTATTACTCCAAAGTACTTTGGAGTACACAATGGAGTATTACTCAGTCATTAAAAAGAATATATTTGAATCAGTTCTAATGAGTGTTTTCTAGTACAGGTTAAGAGAGACACAGAGTCTTTTCTCTCTTGGTTGTTGGAAATCTGATAATACACGGTTCAACCTGATTGAAGATATTTTAGTTGTTAACTAATGAAATACAGTACCTCAGATAAAGAGAGGTATATATATATATATATATATATTCCTTGTGATATGTTACATCAAGGGAATAAATAAGTACCAATATGATCCAAGAATTATTGAATATTTATAGATATTCTTCTAAATGTAATAAATGAATTAACTCACTTTTCTACATCAAATATAGGAGATATGTGTTATAATTTTATCTCTATTGAAGAAAGAAGAATAAGATACATGGACATTAAGTACCTTTCAGAATGACAGAGGAAGTAGTGGTAGAGTGGCATACAAGATCAGGCAGTATTAATGTCTCTGGTGGCTTGGATGGTAAAGAATCCACCTGCAATGTAGGAGACCCAGGTTCAATACCTGAGTTGGGAAGATCCTCTGGAGAAAAGGAATGGCAACTCATTCCAGTACCCTTGCCTGGAGAATTCCATGGAAAAAGGAGTTGGCAGTCTAGAGTCCATGGGGTCGCAAATAGTCAGACACAACTGAGCAACAAATACACACAGCATAGTTTTAGAGAGCATCTTTCTGGTGAGATATTTTTCCGTTATTCAAAAGAAGCTCAAACAGTTTCCCAAGATATATATACATCCAGCCTTATAAATATGTTGTAGACTGAATATGTGTCCCCCACAAATTCACATGTTGAAGTTCTAGCCCCTAGAAACTCAGAATGTAACTGTAATAGAGACAGGCCTTTGAGCATATAATTAAGGTAAAATGAGATAATTTGGGTTCAACCTAATTCAGTGTGAGTGAGATACCAGCTGAAGGTATGCACAGAGAAAACACCATGGAGGGGACACAGCAAGAAGACTGAATTCTGCAATTCAGGGAGAGAGGCCTCAGAAGAAACCAAATCTACTGACACCTTTGTCTTGGACTTCTAGACTCCAGATCTGTGAAAAGGTAAAATTCTGGTTTTCTGTAAGCCACCAGTTTGTGGTATTTATTACTGTATCACTACAAAACTAATAAAGTATATGTGTACTAACTTTTTCAGGGGGAATATCCGAATAACAAGCACAGTAACATCTACTAACTTAAGGAAATTGTATCTCATTAATAATAATTTGCTACTACAAATAAAACCCACTTATTCCTTTAGGGATATAAAATATATCACAAAGGAAAACATTCTGAGGTTAATTTTAAGCGCTCTTTTGGTACTCATCAAGCATTAACAAATGACAATTAAATAGTTAACAAGCCTATGTCAATGACTTACAACTGCACTCATTTCACATGCTAAAGTTATGCTCAAAATCCTTCAAACTAAGCTTCAGCAGTACATGAAATGAGAACTTCCAGTTCCACAAGCTGGACTTAGAAAAGGGAGAGGAACAAGAGATTAAATTGCCAACATTTGTTGGATCAAAGAGAAAGCAAGAGAATTCCAGAGATACTTCTGCTTGATTGACTACATGAAAGCCTTTGACTGTGGATCACAACAAATTATGGAAAAGTCTTAAAGAGATAGGAATATCAGACCACTTTAGCTGTCTCCTGAGAAACCTGATCAAGAGACATGGAAAAATGGACTGGTTCAAAATTGGGACGGAAATACTACAAGGCTGTATATTGTCACTCTGTTTAACTTATTTGCAGAGTACATCAGGAAAAATCCCAGGCTGGACTTACAAGCTGGAATCAAGATTACCAGGAGAAATATCAACAACCTCAGATATGCACATGATACCACTCTAATAGCAGAAAGTGAAGAGGAACCGAAGAGCCTCTTGATGAGGGTGAAAGAGGAGAGTGAAAAAGCTGGCTTAAAATTCAACATTCAAAAAACTAAGATCATAGCATCTTGTTCCATCACTTCATGGCAAATGGGGATAAATGGAAACAGTGACAGACTTTATTTTCTTAGGCTTCAAAATCAGTGCAGAATTTGATTGCAGCCATGAAATTGAAAGGCATTTGCTCCTTGGAAGGAAAGCTATGAGAAGGCTAGACAGCATACTAAAAATCAGAGACATCATTTTGCCAATAAATGCATGTATAATCAAAGCTATGGTTTTTCCAGTAGTCAAGTCCACATGTGTGAGTTGGACCATAAAGAAGACTGAGGGCCGAAGAATTGATGCTTTTGAATTGTGGAGCTAGAGAAGACTCTGGAGAGTCCCTTGGACTGTAAAGAGATCAAATCAATCAATCCTAAGGGAATCAACACTGGATATTCATTAGGAGGATTAATGCTAAAGGAGAAACTCCAACACTTTGGACACCTGATGGTAAGAGCTGACTTATTGAAAAAAATCTTGATGCTGGGAAAGATTGAAGGCAGAAAAAGAAGGGAATGGCATTGGCAGGCCTGGCATGCTGCAGTCCATGGGGTCAAAAAGAGTCAAACATGACCTAGCAACTAAACAACACCAACATCACAACAATGGCAATAACTTACAAACGATGACATCAATATTCCCCCATTTACACTACCACATTTCATTTGGATTTATAATAGTTCTGAAAGTATGAAATGAGCTGTAGTCAAAATTGATCAAATAGGAGGGGAGGATCCACTATGTGAGTCCATTTGAGGTATTATTAAGCTATGTAAAAAAAAACTATTTGAAATGAAATATATATTGACAAAAATTTACCTGTGGGTAAAAACATAATTTCATGAGAGCTTACTATATATATACCAGTTAACTTGCTGATGTTTTATAAACATATTCTCATCTACTCTTCACCATTTTCGTGTGGAGTTGGTATAACTGTTATTTCAATTTTACATATCTTACCTATTGTCCAACTAAGGCTTAAACAGTTTAGGAACAAAATCCACAGAATCAGAAAAAAAATTTTTAAATAACTTTAATTCATACTCAATTAATCCACAAAAAAAAGGAGACAAGCATATACAAAAGTTAAAATATAGTCTCTTCATAAGTGTGGCTAGAAAAACAGGAAAGCTATGTGTAAAAGGAAGAAATTACAATGTTCTCTAAGACCATACACAAAAATAAACACCGAATGGCTTAAAGATCTGAACATGAAACCAGAAACCATAATACTCCTAGAGGAAAACAAACATAGGCAGAAAACACTTTGACATAAATCATAGCAATATATTTTTGATCCATCTCCTAAAGTAAAACAAATAAAGGCAAAATAAATAAATGAGACCGAATTTAACTGAAGTTTTTGCACAGCAAAAGAAACCAACAAAAAATGAAAAAAACCTACTGAATGGAGAAAATATTTGCGAATCATATGATCAAAGGGATTACTGTCCAAAATATATAAACAGTTTATACAACTCAACATCCAAAACCAAACAACCCAATTAAAAATTGAACAGAAGACGTGAACACACAATTTTTCCCAAAGAAAATATGCAAGTGGCCAACGGGCATATGAAAAGATGTTCAAAATCATACTCTGGTATTCAGTTAAATTCAGTCACTCAGTCGTGTTTGACTCTTTGCGACCCCATGAATTGCAGCACTCCAGGCCTCCCTGTCCATCACCAACTCCCGGAGTTCACTCAAACTCATGTTCGTTGAGTCGGTGATGCCATCCAACCATCTCATCCTCTGCCTTCCCCTTCTCCTCCTGCCCCCAATCCCTCCCAGCATCAGAGTTTTTTCCAATGAGTCAACTCTTCGAATGAGGTGGCCAAAGTATTGGAATTTCAGCTTTAGCATCAATCCTTTCAAAGAACACCCAGGACTAATCTCCTATAGGATGGACTGGTTGGATCTCCTTGCAGTCCAAGGGACTCTCAAGAGTCTTCTCCAACACCACAGTTCAAAGGCATCAATTCTTCGGCACTCAGCTTTCTTCACAGTCCAACTCTCACATCCAAACGTGACTACTGGAAAAACCACAGCCTTGACTGCTGCTGCTGCTGCTAAGTTGCTTCAGTCGTGTCCAACTCTGTGCAACCCCATAGATGAAAGCCCACCAGGCCCCCCGGTCTCTGGGATTCTCCAGGTAAGAACACTGGAGTGGGTTGCCATTTCCTTCTCCAATGCATGAAAGTGAAAAGTGAAAGGGAAGTCGCTCAGTCGTGTCTGACTCCCAGGGACCCCATGGACTACAGCCTACCAGGCTCCTCCATCCATGGGATTTTCCAGGCAAGAGTACTGGAGTGGGGTGCCATTGCCTTCTCTGATAGCCTTGACTAGATGGACCTTTTTTGGCAAAGTAATGTCTCTGCTTTTTAATGTGCTATCTAGGTTGGTTATAACTTTCCTTCCCAGGAGTAAGTGTCTTTTAATTTCATGGCTGAAATCACCATCTACAGTGATTTTGGAGGCCAAAAAAATAAAGTCTGACACTGTTTCCACTGTTTACCCATCTATTTCCCATGAAGTGATGGGATCAGAAGCTATGATCTTCGTTTTCTGAATGTTGAGCTTTAAACCAACTTTTTCACTCTCCACTTTCACTTTCATCAAGAGGCTTTTTAGTTCCTCTTCACTTTATGCCATAAGGGTGGTGTCATCTGCATATCTGAGGGTATTGATATTTCTCCCGGCAACCTTGATTCCAGCTTGTGCTTCCAGCCCAGCGTTTCTCATGGTGTACTCTACATATAAGTTAAATAAGCAGGATGACTATATACAGTCTTGACACACTCCTTTTCCTATTTGGAACCAGTCTGTTTCATTTCCAGTTCTAACTGTTGCTTCTTGACCTGCATACAGGTTTGTCAAGAGGCCGGTCAGGTGGTCTGGTATTCCCATCTCTTTCAGAATTTTACACAGTTTATTGTTTCACACAGTCAAAGGTTTTGGCATAGTCAATAAAGCAGAAATAGATGTTTTTCTGGAACTCTCTTGCTTTTTTGATGATCCAGCGGATGTTGGCAATTTGATCTCTGTTTCCTCTGCCTTTTCTAAAACCAGCTTGAACATCTGGAAGTTCATGCTTCACGTATTGCTGAAGCCTGGCTTGGAGAATTTTGAGCATTACTTTACTAACATGTAAGGTGAGTACAATTGTGCAGTAGTTTGAGAATTCTTTGGCATTACTTTTCATTAGGATTGGAATGTAAACTGGCCTTTTCCAGTCCTGTGGCCACTGCTGAGTTTTCCAAATTTGCTGGCATATCGAGTGCAGCACTTTCACAGCATCATCTTTCAGGATTTGAAATAGCTCAACTGGAATTCCATCATCCCCACTAGATTTGTTCATAGTGATGCTTTCTAAGGCCCACTTGACCTCACATTCCAGGATATCTGGCTCTAGGTGAGTGATCACACCATCGTGATTATCTTGGTCGTGAAGATCTTTTTTGTACAGTTCTTCTGTGTATTCTTGCCACCTTTTCTTAATATCTTCTGCTTCAGTTAGGTCCATACCATTTCTGTCCTTTATCAACCAAAAATACAAACTCAATAAGGTATATGCATTCCAATGATCATAGCAGCATTATATATGATTGCCAAGACATGGAAGTGCCCACCAACTGATGAATAGATAAAGAAGATGTGAGATATTTCGATATATAAGCTTCCATGATAGCTCAGCTGGTAAAGAATCTGCCTGCAAAGCTGGAGACTCCGGTTCAATTCCTGGGATGGGAAGGTCACCTGGAGAAGGGATAGGCTACCCATTCCAGTATTCTTGGGCTTCCCTGATGGCTCAGATGGTAAAGAACCTGCCTGAAATTTGGGAGACCAGTGTTCCATCCCTGGGTTGGGAAGATCCCCTGGAGAAGAGAATGGCCACCCACTCCAGGATTCTGGCCTAGGGAATTCCATAAACTGTATAGTCCATGGAGCCAAGAGTCAGATACGACTGAGATTTTCACTTCATATATGTGTGTATATATATACACACACACATATGTACATGGTGATATTGTTTTCAGACATAAAAAAGAATTAAATTTTGCTATTTGCAACAACATGGAGAGGCTTGAATAGGGAAGATCCCCTGGAGGAGGGCTTGGAAACTCACTCCAGTATTCTTACCAGGAGAATCCCATGGACAGAGGACCATGGCGGTCTACAGTCTACAGATTCATAAAGAGTCAGACATGACTGAAGGAACTTAGCGCACGCACACACACACACATGCTAAGTGAAATAAGTTAGTCAGAGAAAGATAACTACTGTATGATATCACTAGTATGTGGAACATAAAATATACAGCAAAGTAGTGATAAGATAAAAAAGAAAGACTCACAGATATATAGAAAAAGCTAGTGATTACTTGAGGGGACAGGAAAATGATGGAGGGGCAATATAAGGTTCAGTTCAGTCGCTCGGTTGTGTCTGACTCAAACCCCATGGACTGCAGCATACCAGGCTTCCCTGTCCATCACCAAGTCCTGGACCTTGCTCAAACTCATGTCCATCGAGTTGGTGGTGCCATCCAACCATCGCATCCTCTGTCGTCCCCTTCTCCTGCCTTCAATCTTTCCCAGTATCGGGGTCTTTTTCAAGGAGTCAGTTCTTTGCATCAGGTGGCCAAAGTACTGGAGCTTTAGCTTCAGTATCAGTCCTTCCAATGAATAGTCAGGACTGATTTACTTTAAGATTGACTGGTTTGGTGAAAGTGGGCACCCTTGTCTTGTTCCTGACTTTAGAGGAAATGCTTTCAATTTTTCACCATTGAGGATAATGTTTGCTGTGGGTTTGTCATATATAGCTTTTATTCTGTTGAGGTATGTTCCTTCTATTCCTGCTTTCTGGAGAGTTTTTATCATAAATGGATGTTGAATTTTGTCAAAGGCTTTCTCTGCATCTATTGAGATACTCATATGGTTTTTATTTTTCAATTTGTTAATGTGGTGTATTACATTGATTGATTTACGGATATTGAAGAATCCTTGTATCCCTGGGATAAAGTCCACTTGGTCATGGTGTATGATCTTTTTAATGTGTTGTTGGGTTCTGATTGCTAGAATTTTGTTAAGGATTTTTGCATCTATGTTCATCAGTGATATTGGCCTGTAGTTTTCTTTTTTTTGTGGCATCTTTGTCAGGTTTTGGTATTAGGGTGATGGTGGCCTCATAGAATGAGTTTGGAAGTTTACCTTCCTCTGCAATTTTCTGGAAGAGTTTGAGCAGGATAGGTGTTAGCTCTTCTCTAAATTTTTGGTAGAATTCAGCTGTGAAGCCGTCTGGACCTGGGATTTTGTTTGCTGAAAGATTTCTGATTACAATTTCAATTTCCGTGCTTGTGCTGGGTCTGTTAAGATTTTCTATTTCTTCCTGGTCGAGTTTTGGAAAGTTGTACTTTTCTAAGAATTTGTTCATTTCTTCCACGTTGTCCATTTTATTGGCATACAGTTGTTTATAGTAGTCTCTTATGATCCTTTGTATTTCTGTGTTGTCTGTTGTGATCTCTCCATTTTCATTTCTAATTTTATTGACTTGATTTTTCTCCCTTTGTTTCTTGATGAGTCTGGCTAATGGTTTGTCAATTTTATTTATCCTTTCAAAGAACCAGCTTTTGGCTTTGTTGACTTTTGCTTTGGTCTCTTTTGTTTCTTTTGCATTAATTTCTGCTCTAATTTTTAAGATTTCTTTCCTTCTACTAACCCTGGCGTTCTTAATTTCTTCCTTTTCTAGTTGTTTTAGGTGTAGACTTAGGTGGAAGTTTTGGCCACAGCAATCAGAGCAGAAAAAGAAATAAAAGGAATCCAACTTGGAAAAGAAGAAGTAAAACTCTTACTGTTTGCAGATGACATGATCCTCTTCATAGAAAACCCTAATGACTTCACCAGAAAATTACTAGAATTAATCAATCATTATGGTAAAGTTGTAGGATATAAAATCAACACACAGAAATCCCTTGCATTCCTATACACTAATAATGAGAAAACTGAAAGAGAAATTAAGGAAACAATTCCATTCACCATTGCAACGAAAAGAATAAAATACTTAGGAATATATCTACCTAAAGAAACTAAAGACCTGTATATAGAAAACTATAAAACACTGGTGAAAGAAATCAAAGAGGACAGTAATAGATGGAGAAATATACCATGTTCATGGATTGGAAGAATCAATGTAGTGAAAATGAGTATACTACCCAAAGCAATTTATAGATACAATGCAACCCCTATCAAGCTACCAACGGTATTCTTCACAGAGCTAGAAAAAATAATTTCACAATTTGTATGGAAATACAAAAAACCTCGAATAGCCAAAGCGATCTTGAGAAAGAAGAATGGAACTGGAGGAATCAAACCTGCCTGACTTCAGGCTCTACTACAAAGCCACAGTCATCAAGACAGTACGGTACTGGCACAAAGACAGAAATATAGATCAATGGAAAAAAATAGAAAGCCCAGAGATAAATCCACACACATATGGATACCTTATCTTTGACAAAGGAGGCAAGAATATACAATGGATTAAAGACAATCTCTTTAACAAGTGGTTCTGTGAAAAGTGGTCAACCACTTGTAAAAGAATGAAACTAGAGCGCTTTCTAACACCATACACAAAAATAAACTCAAAATGGATTAAAGATCTCAATGTAAGACCAGAAACTATAAAACTCCTAGAGGAGAACATAGGCAAAACACTCTCCGACATACATCACAGCAGGATCTTCTATGACCCACCTCCCAGAATATTGGAAATAAAAGCAAAAATAAACAAATGGGACCTAATTAACCTTAAAAGCTTCTGCACAACAAAGGAAACTATAAGCAAAGTAAAAAGACAGCCTTCAGAATGGAAGAAAATAATAGCAAATGAAGCAACTGACAAGGGACTAATCTCAAAAATATACAAGCAACTCTTGCAGCTCAATTCCAGAAAAATAAATGACCCAATCAAAAAATGGGCCAAAGAACTAAATAGACATTTCTCCAAAGAAGACATACAGATAGCTAACAAACACATGAAAAGATGTTCAACATCACTCATTATCACAGAAATGCAAATCAAAACCACTATGAGGTACCATTTCACGCCAGTCAGAATGGCTGTGATCCAAAAGTCTACAAGCAATAAATGCTGGAGAGGGTGTGGAGAAAAGGGAACCCTCTTATACTGTTGGTGGGAATGCAAACTAGTACAGCCACTATGGAGAACAGTGTGGAGATTCCTTAAAAAACTGGAAATAGAACTGCCTTATGATCCAGCAATCCCACTGCTGGGCATACACACTGAGGAGACCAGAATTGAAAGAGATACGTGTACCCCAGTGTTCATCGCAGCATTGTTTATAATAGCCAGGACATGGAAGCAACCTAGATGTCCATCAGCAGATGAATGGATAAGAAAGCTGTGGTACATATACACAATGGAGTATTACTCAACCATTAAAAAGAATATATTTGAATCAGTTCTAATGAGATGGATGAAACTGGAGCCTACTATACAGAGTGAAGTAAGCCAGAAAGAAAAACACCAATACAGTATACTAATGTATATATATGGAATTTAGAAAGATGGTAACAATAACCTTGTGTATGAGACAGCAAAAGGGACACTGATGTATAGAACAATCTTTTGGAGTCTGTGGGAGAGGGAGAGGGTGGGATGATTTGGGAGAATGGCATTGAAATATGTGTAATATCATATATGGAAGAGTCACCAGTCCAGGGTCGATGCACGATACTGGATGCTTGGGGCTGGTGCACTGGGACGACCCAGAGGGATGGTATGGGGAGGGAGGAGGGAAGAGGGTTCAGGATGGGGAACACATGAATACCTGTGGTGGATTCATTTCGATATTTGGCAAAACCAATACAATATTGTAAAGTTTAAAATAAAGCAAAACTAATACAATTATGTAAAGTTTAAAAATAAAATAAAATTAATTTAAAAAAAAAGTAAAATAAAATTTAAAAAATAAATAAATTAGATTAAACTAAATTAAAAAATAATAATAAAAATAAAGCTGAAACTCCAATAAAAAATAAATGAATAAAATAAAAAGAGAATATAACAATGTAAAAAAAAAAAAAAAAAGATTGACTGGTTTGATCTCCTTGCAGTCCAAAGGACTCTCAAGGATCTTCTCCAACACCACCATTCAGAAGCATCAATTCTTCAGTGTTCCACTTTCTTTATAGTCCAACTCTTCCATCCATACATGACTACTGGAAAAACCATAGCTTTCACTAGACAGACCTTTGTTGGCAAAGTAATGTCTCTGCTTTTTAATATGGTGTCTTGTTTGGTCATAATTTTCCTCCAAGGAGCAAGTGTATTTTAATTTCCTGACTGCAGCCACCATCTGCAGTGATTTTGGAACACAAGAAAATAAAGTCTGTCACTGTTTCCATTGTTTCCCCATCTATTAGTCATGAAGTGATGGGACCAGATGACGTGATCTTCATTTTTCAAATGTTGAGTTTTAAGCCAGTTTTTTTCACTCTCCTCTTTCACTTTCATCAAGAGGTTCTTTATTTCTTCTTCAGTTTCTGACATAAGGGTGGTGTTATCTGTGTATCTTTGGTTATTGATATTTGTCCTGACAATGTTGATTCCAGCTTGTGTTTCATCCAGCCTGGCGTTTTACATGATGTGCTCCGCATATAAGTTAGATTAGCAGAGTGACAATATAAGGTTAGGTGATTAAAAAGTGCAAACTATTATGTACAAAATTATAAGGATATATATAGTGCATAACACAGGGTATATAGGTAATATTTTATAACTATAAATGGAGCACAGTACACTCTTAAAATGTAAATCACTAAATTGTAGATTTATAACATATTATATTGTATATCAACTATACTTCAACTTAAATTTTTTAATAAAATAAAACAATAAAACAGAAACAAACACATAAAGCCTTTAGATCTTCTCAACTTTACATTTCCCTGTGAACCAGGCTCTACATTTGCAATTTTACTGATTTGGGGTAAAGTGTTACTAAATGTCTGTTTCACATTTGGGGGCAGGAAATACCAATATGTGAAATTCCACATTAAATCTGTGTTCTCCCCATGTATAGTCAATTCTTTGAAGGTCTACGAAGTCATATCACATAAATTTCTGCCAGGAAAAAAATATTAATCTTTAGAAATAGGTAAAATAGTTTGCTATAAGATCTTTTACTATAGGGCTGAGCTTGATTTTCTGATATTTTCTAGGTTATTTTACAGTTATGTAGCAGCAAAGCTTAATTTGCACACTTTTGCCCAATAAACCAGTAAATATCTTTTGTCCAATGGAAAAAATAACCCTAGAGTCCAGTTTATGAGACTGTTGGACATTACCAGTTTTATGTCTAAAGTGACAAGTTTTTTGAAACAATTAACTAACTCACTTAATAATTAATGTTAACTAAATACAAATATTAATTTATGTTTGAATGTAATTCATAATTTGTCTTTTCAAAATTATATTTTCAACTGTAATAATTTTCTGTTAATTGATTTGAGAAAAGAAAATTTATGGGATAATTATAATATAATTTAGCCATCATTTGAGGTTTTACCTGGAGATATATTATTTAATTTTATGGAACATTCAAAAATAATTTCATAATTTAGGAGATTGGAAAATTTTAACTTTCCAACATGATATCAGTATTTATTGAGAAAGAGAAGTGAGAGAGAAAATTTACTTCCTACTGAAACATATAGACAATCAATGCTTTCCCCCTCCCCCCACTTTTGTAGGGAAGAGAGTATTTTGAATTATCAGACGGTCACACCTAAGTATATTTACAAGCCTCTTATGAAATTATGATTTTAAGAAGTTATCTTAAAATATGATGGCACAAAATGATGGCACATAGTCAAAACTCAATTTTAACAATTTGAACCTCAGAAATAGAAGATAAAGATCTATATTTATTTTAAATTTTCTAAACTTTAATTCATAGTGACAAGAATATGTAGACAAAAAAGACACACGGAAGATATTTGTTCAAAGAAAAATTTTATTTCAAAGAGGGACTCAAATTAGAAAATCTTCCTAGTATAATTGAATCATAATATTGAAAATAATTTATATTTCCCTTTTCAGAAAGATCATTCTTAACTACAAGGACAAAGTAGAAAATTAAAGGTGGAAGAATGGCAGTTTCCATTTCTTTGGATGTAAAATAAAATATTCATAGCTAATTTTCCAGCTTTAAAAGGATTTAAGAACTCCATCTACTTATAGTCACATCTCATGGCTAGAGAAATGCTTCTAAGAATAGTTATGTCAAATGCCCATGTCTGTAGTGGACATATAAAAAAATAGCAGTCAACTTCAAGAGTTATAGCAATAGAACATTAATTCTTCTCTTAGAGCTAATGATAAGTTGGTTCTTGGAATGAATGCAGCATTGACTTTTTCACCAAACATCTCCTCCCCCAGGCTTCTGCAACCTTTTGTTTAAAGAAAAGAATTGCTTCCTCTTGGGTGGGTGAGTAAAATATTTGTACTCCTCTGCTTAGGAAATAATGAGCCATCAAATTTATTAATGTTAGCACTTTCATCAGGCAAAAACTAGGTGAAAGATTGGTCTGACTATAATCAAACTTTCCTTCCTGGTAATTTTTTTTAAAGTTTACTTTGACTTAGGCTTCCTGCTTAATGAGACCTTATATAGTAAAGATACCTCTGAATTTCCCAGGTCTCTCTGATGAGACTTTATCTAGTAAAAATGTCATTCCCTACCTCTGGGCTTCTCAGGTGGAACCTGCCAATGCTGGAGACATAAGAGATGTGGTTTCAATCCCTGGGTCAGGCTGATCCCCTGGAGGAGGGCATGGAAACCCACTCCAATATTCCTGCCTGGAAAATCCCTTGGATAGGGGAGCCTAGCAAGTTACAGTCCATAGAGTCGCAAAGAGTCAGACACCAATGGAGTAACTTAACACACAACGCACCTACCTCTGGTATCTAAAGGTGAAATGAAAATGTGCCTATGATTGAGCAAACATTTTAAACTTAACCTATAGATTATCATACAAAGAAAGGTAATTCAGGAAAATACAAATATCATGTGATATAAAAAATGATGCAAAGAATTTATTTTAAAACAGAAACAGACTCATACACATAGAAAACAAATTTATAGTTACTGAAAGGGAAACAGGGATGAACAATAAATTAGAAATGTTGGATTAGCAGATACATGATATTATGTAAAAATAAGTTAACAACAAGGTCCCACAGTATAGCACAGGGACCTAACATGACATTGTAAATCAATCATACTTCAATTAAAAAAAAAAAAACTTTAAAATAAAGATTAATAAAAAGTGGTATAACATGCACAGTTTGAGGATTGCTGAATGATCAGGTCAAGAACTCATGCCTAATGACTCCTCATACTTTATACTATTTTTCTACTTCACATTCACTTTCAGAGGTCACTTTTAATCACCATAGGAGAGACATTATATAGTGCTTTTCTGTTTATGGATCTGTGCTTAAACAAAACTCACGATTACTAAGTGAGATTCCATTGCCTCACTTACATTACAAACTGAAATAAATGGCTAATGAATATTTTATTGTAAATGTTGGATGTAAAATTAGTTATTCCTTGTTAGAAACACATTAAAATGTTATTAATATGGACTAATATGGGCAACTTGCTCTCATTCTAAACTTATAGAAAATTATACACTTTCTACTCCTTTGAAAATATTAGAAGTTATCAATTATAATGTCTTTAAGCAAATATGTACCTCTTTAGTGTATAATGGTTGTTCTTTGATGGAATCTGAATCAATCAATTTGCTCCTAGGAGACAGAACACTCAAGGAAAAGAGAGAAAAGAAAATGAAAACAAGAATTACAGAGGTTTACGAGTTATAGGGCTTAATGTCTTCCAGAAAGTTTCAGAAATAATGAGAGTGAAGGGACATGCTTACCTCACATTTGAGTTTCTCTATTGATTTTAACAGATGATCTCATTTTAAGGTAATTACGAATTAGACCAATTTGAATGCAGTTCAAACTACAGGTTTATGATGGTTGGCACAAAAATTACCTTCAGACATTCATTTGCAAACTCCACTTGATTTATTGCTGTCATTTTATTTACCTAATCCCATAAAGAACTGACATTAGGACAGAAGGTGATAGTTAAACAAATCTGGTTTTATAGTCCACGTCCAGAATTGCCAGCCTCTGTGTGAGATCTGTAAGAGATATTAAAGGTTCATTAAGGTAAACCTCTATATTATATATTTGGAGGAACCAAGCTGCAAAAAATGTGAACTAATATGTCCAAAGTTCCACAGTCACTAGAACACTACAAAATTCTTCCCACACCTCTCAGGACAAATATCTTTCACTGTGTTACCCTAAAAATTATTCTCTCTGAGCCCCACTCAAGAAAGATCATTATACAGAAAACAAGTTTGATTTGAGGTAGCTACTTAAACCTACACATTTCAATGCCTTAATTCAGGTTTGTTTGTTAGGAGAGCTATAAATTATACAAATAGGATAGAAATATTCATATCAGTATTGGACACCAAATAATAATGACTATCATCATTCAAGTTCAAGAAAAAGAGCCTGAAAATCTTACCTGCAAACTCACCATGAGAGGAAAAGGAGCCCATCACTCCAGTACTCTTACCTGGAAAATCCCATGGACGGAGGAACCTGGTAGGCTGTAGTCCATAGGGTAGCTGGGAGTCGGACATGACTGAACAACTTCACTTTCACTTTTCACTTTCATTCATTGGAGAAGGAAACGGCAACCCACTCCAGTGTTCCTGCCTGGAGAATCCCAGGGATGGGGGAGCCTGGTGGGCTGCCGTCTATGGGGTCACACAGAGTCGGACGCGACTGAAGCAACTTAGAAGCAGCAGCAGCAGAGCGTAGAGGTAAGGCCTTTCAACATAACTCCATGAAGACCCTTTAATTAAGTGCAGCAAGTGCCAGAGAAAAAAGAAAGACATCTATCAGCCATACTATCAGTTCTACAAATCTCTGTGTATCAGAATTCTTACTCTTTACCTTCTCTATATTTCCACTTGTACAATGTCTAAACATCTAAGGATAAATCCTTCACTTGTGACTCGTAGCCCATTCCCTTTCAGAATCTACTATGCAAAGATATTGCCACTCAGTTGTTTTCCCACATTTCCACATGATTAATTATTCTGTCTGCCAGTTAATTCCCATCAGCATAAAAATGCATTTTCTAAGCTATTACCTATCTTAAAAACAAAACTAAACTAAAACTAATGTAAAACATTTCCATGTCAGCACAAAGGAGACAAAAACTTCAGACCAATGTCATCCTCTCCCAGAAAAGCAATCACAAAAATGATAGCTAAAACAAGAAAAACAAACAAAAAAAAATATTTTAAAGTACTTTTAAACTGCAAGAAAATTTTTAAAAAAATTATTGAAGTCAAGAAATAACAAGAAAAAACAATCCCTAAATCACAAGCTTCTGTTGAAACCAATGTTTGTGTCTTTGTCTTTGGAGTATTTGCCTGTCATTATTGGCCTAGAGCAGTGGCTTTAGCTAGCTAAGTACTTGGACACACTACAAAGACTAGGCCTGAGATTTGGAGAGCAGCTAGGTGACCTAAAGTTGAAATCCTAGAAATTCAATATTGTTGACTTATGTGAAATAAGATATAAATAGAAATAAAGAACTTGCCATAATTGCAGATTGTATGCTTGTTAATATAGATAAAGTAATTTTTGAACAAGGTATTTTAACTAATAAGTATTAGAGATTTTGTAGGATAAAATTTAACTCCAAAATTTCAATTACATTTGTATCTTCCAGCAACAAACAAGTAAGAAACACAATTTTCTATCTACCTAGACATAGATAAAACTTTATACTTCTAAATAAGCAAAATAAAATGAGTGAACTTAAAATTCTAGCAAAATACTCTAAAACTGTTTTGAAATATGAAATCTTGAAAAGGACATATGATGTTTATAGAGTGGAAAACACATTATAATAAAACAGCAATTCATTTATCTACATGTCAAAATTATGTATAGATTTTATGCAACTTCTGCTGATATAGAATTAAACAATTTAAAAATTGATATTGAATATTAAGAGCTATAAAGTGTCAAGGTACTCCTGAATAAAAACCAGTAAGGAAAATTAGCTCTAATAGATGTCAGTAGAGCATCTTAATTAATACAATGTGCTATTAATGTAGCAATAAATGAAAAAATAATGTGAATTTCCAACTAAAATGGAAACAGAAGACAGGAAATAGAGAATCTCACATGTGTGCCTTTAGAATATAAAGCTTAAGAACTGAGACACTGCTTTCCCATATATTTCTGATTTACAGAAAATGGAAACCTGTTTCCTGACCAATGAACATCTGCTAAGAATTTCTCCCCATCCTCAAGTCAATCAACTTACTGTTTGGACTCTGCCTGGACTCCCACTTCTTTGCACATCTTGCCCATATATATAGCCCTCTCCAAATCTTCAATGCACTCACAACCAGAAGTTTACTCCAGTTTGCATTTCCTGAGCTGAAATTCCTCTGTTATTCCTGGATAAATGTAGTTTCCGATAATTCAAGTTCACCTCAGTTTATGTTTTCATTTAGCTCTTGACAATAAGTAAAACAGATGTAGCTTTCAGTACAGTGTGTGTGTGTGTACGCATGATATATTTGGATATAGACTAGTTTAATAAGCCATAGCAAGTTAGGGGGGAAGAACAAAGTATTCGGTAAAAATAGAAGGATTTTTTTAACATAATATAGAAAAATCAAGAAAGATCATGACCTCAAACTGATGCAAAAAAATTCCTAATCTAACTTTTCTTACAAGTGAGTAGCAATTTTTTTTAATATGGAGAAATTCTAGAAAATATCTTTTAATGTTAAGATAGAGAAACATTTCTTAAACAAGATCAAAAGCACATATAATAAAGAAAAATACATTTGAAAACATTGCATTTAAGAATTTATTTTGTTGAAAACACAATTTAAAAGTTTCAAAGTAGAAGATATTTGTAATAAAGTTATACTAATAAAGAATTATCATCCAGAATACATAAAGAAATATCTCACAAATTGAGAATAACTGCAAAACAAATCAATATTAATCACACAATTAATTAAACAATCAAAAGAAATAAATAAGCATTTCCAGAGTAAGAGGCACAACTAGTGAATACACAGATTGAATAATGACCAAACTCATTAGTAACTAGGAAATACAAAATAAAATTATTATGAGATAACATCAAATTAAAACAACTGGCAAAAATTAACATTCAAAATCAAATATCTATTAGGATACAGAGTGAGTGCCAGAGGAGTTCTTCTTATACTGCTGGTGTAAGGGAGCAGCAGTGCTACAGAGCCCAGAAAAGCAATTTGCCAAAGTTAATTAAAGTTGATTAAAGCATACCACACAATTAGCATTAATAGTTTCAGACCTAGATAAAAAGAAACACTTGTACATGCACACATGCACAAGAAGATAAATAAGAATATCAATTGCAATGTATTTCAGAATATAATTTTTTAAAAAAAATGAAACAATGACGAGAACTTGGAGCAATGGGAGGGGAGGCTGTTTTGAAATGGTATATAAAGGGAAAATGGGGTCTTCAAGTTTTCGTTTGATTCTGTTTTTGTTGGTCCTTTACTCTTTGCAGTAATTTATGTTATCATGAGGAAAAAATTATCTATACCATTCTGGGAATTGTGTCTAGTAAAGATGTTGTTTGTACAGTAATCACCAACTAAGAAAACAAGTGGAGATTCACTAACCACAGGTTAACCACTTATTCAACCCCCAATGCACAAACTCCTAGAAATTCTTTATTATAATCTGAGGAATATCTCTCTCCAACTCCATATTTCACTAGATACACAAAGGAAATGAAGATCTGAAAAGCTTTTTTCAGATAAGGAATGTTTATATTTTCTGACACTTTTGAGGCTTTTAGTAATAGATCTTTTCACCCTATTTATCCACCCTCTTTATGGAAACAACAAAAACAAAAGTCCAGCTTTCCCCAATAACATTGTTAATAGAAGCTGAAACTCAACTAAAGGACAATGAGACCACAGAACAAAATAACATGATATTTGGGAAGAAGACACTTAAAATACACATGCTTGTATTAGACAAGAACAAGTAGAAAAGTTAGATGAAGCAAGAAAACCATTTTTAATGACATTGAAGAACTTTTAAGCAATGAGGACATTAGGGACCTGGAGTCAAAGAAAATAACAAATGTTCTGCACTCACTTTCTACTAAGGGCATTTGCAGGTTTGTTACATAGGGCAATTTACTTTTGCTTTTCCAGGCATTAATCAGGGAAGGGGATGCTGCTTGAAGAAGAGAAGCCAACAAAGTTTTGTGCAGTTGCTTGGCATTGAGAAAACACCATGGACATTTTGAACAGCCTTAAATACTTGGCTTCCATTCAGTTTGTAAGCTTTTTAAGCTGCATGGAGCAAATAGATAACAAAATTAAGATAAAGACATCTATAAAATAGAGGAGAACTTTTGTTCAGCTTATAGTGCTGAGGAACAAATATCAGAGTTTGGGACCTATCAAGGTAGAGGTCCTAGAGAAAACATCAAGATTTCAGTTGAAAATTATGGAAGACTGTGTCCTATAAACAGGGTTGAGTCAGGAGTGGACTGAAACATAATATATTTCACTCCGGTTTCAAATCAACTCAGCCCAAGATAGTATTAAGGCCATAAGCTCTCACTCTGTCTTGGAGATAAACTTCCCATTGACTCAAAATAATTAAATGATCTCAAAATACCAAGTATTGGTCAATATATGGATGTACAGGAACTCATACATAGCTGGTGGAAGAGTAAGGTGGTGAAGCCATTTTACAAAACTGTTGGCTTATCTCACATATGTCATGACACAGCTATTCCATTGCTAGAGAAATTCTTACAAGAGAAATTCTTACACAGCACAACCTGTACTAAATGTCATGTATATCAAGGAGGCTCGTACATGTCAAAAATAACATTCATAGCAGCAAAAACTTGGACATGATCAAAATCCCCATCCACAGAGGAAGGAATGACAAAACTTAGATGTAGTCTCATAATACAATATAATTTATCATTCAAAGTAAAGATCTTCACCCACAAGCAGCAATACAGATGAATATTTGCAACATGATATCAAGCAAAGAAAATGTCAAAAGATTACACACAGCATGGCATTCCTTTTAATAAAGTTTAAAAACAAATGAATTATTATCTAGCAGATATATGAAAGAATGTATCAAAATTATATAAAAAAGAAAGAATTATTCTGTTTACATAAAATTCAATATTAGGTTAAAAAATATTTTAAGGGTGTTTACACATAAGATAAATCTACAGGAAAAAAAAAAGAATTATTAACATAAAATCCACCGTTGATAGAGGAGCAAAGTAAGTCATATGAAAATGGAAAAGGTCACTTAAAGAGTGCTACAAAACTGGTAACCAGTGTTCAATGTTTTAAGCCAAGTGCTACTACCTGGTTGTATGAATAATGCTAATCTTTCTGACTACTGTTATGTTGGTCACTACATTTTCAAATATATTAAATAATCTCTTTTTGGAGATATTTTTCACAATAGAAACAAAGGAAAAATATATAACAAGTTAAAAACAATTTGACAACTCATTGGTATCTTGCCTGAGTCTCATTTGTTCTTGTATTGCTGATCCTGTTCGTGATGCCAATTGTCTTGCTGTTCACACTGTGGGCACTGTTTGCTGATCTCATGTCAGGCAAGGCACGAGTTAAGATGCTGGAAGAAGACTCAAGGTCCTGTAGGAACTACAGACATGTTTATTCTCTCCTGGCTGGCACAGAAGCGGTAACACAGCCTCTATCCTGGCTGACGCAGTGGCTGTAGCCGCAGCCACAACGTAACCATAACGGAGCCATAGCTAAAACTCATATAACGTAATCATGATGTCGCTCCAGTGTAGCCCCAATGCAGCAGCAGCCAGGGCTTTCATAGTGAAGCTCAAACAGGTGTACAGCACAAAGTAGCCCGTGACTGAGTGAGTACCTCGTAACATGCATGCGCAGTTCTGTGAGTGATCTCAGCTGTTACATAAACGTGTAAAGTCATTGTTTACAGAACACGGGGTTCAGTTCAATTCAGTTCAGTTGCTCAGTTGTGTCCGACCCTGCAATCCCATGAATCGCAGCACGCCAGGCCTCCCTGTGCAACACCAACTCCCAGAGTTCACCCAGACTCACGTCCATCAAGTCAGTGATGCCATCCAGCGATCTCATCCTCTGTCGTCCCCTTCTAGGAGTGAAAACATAGGGCAAGAAAGTCTGACTGGGTTCATCTTGTTAATTTCCCCACAATTCTTTTCCAATAGTAACAGAACTTCTTAGAAGAATCTTTCATTTATGCCTACTCCATTTTTTTTTTTCTCATCACATTCTTTCAGAATCCATTTCAGTTAGGTTTTAGATTCTGCCTTTCTATTACAGAAATAGCTCTTGTTCAAGTCATGATGACATCCATATTGCAAGGTCCCATTATTATTTTTTAGTCTGTAGCTAATTAGTACTATCAGATATATTTAATAACCCTCCCTTCTTCCTGAAGCACTCCCTTGACCTTTGGGATACCAGTCTATTATCTCTCCTCCTACTTCACTAATTGCTAATTTTCAGCTTTCCTTTCTATTTCACCTCATCATCCTTCTGTATAAATCCTTTTTTATAAGTTCAAAAGGCTCTAGATCTGAACCTATTCTCTTTCATATCAACATTCATTTCCTAAATATTCTCATCCAGATACCCAGTTTGAAGGCTAACAAATTTATATCTGCATATCTGCATTACGAAACTCAGCTCTGCACTTTTTGCTTGCTGATTGGCTGCTCATCATCATGCTTTTACTGTCTAATAGACATCTCAAAATTACTTTATAAAAAATCAAGCTGTTTTTGTCCCTCAATAGCAAACACACACAGAAATCCAAGTTTTCATCCAGTCTCTTCCATTTTAAGAATCACAACTTCTCATTTTCACTGATGCTCAAGTCTGAAACTATGTCCTTATCCCTGTCTACTTCTTTCATACACACACTATGAGAAACACACACTTGTATAATGAAATCTCTTCTTACACTTTCAAAATATTTCCATAATTCAACCATTTCTCTTCATCTCAGCTATTTTCACTGTGTTGCAATTACAATCATCTTTTATAGTGTATTTCAGTAGCCTTCTTACCAGTCTTTTCTTCAACATTGATCTTATCTGTGATAGACAGAATAATGCCCCCCAAATACGTCCACATCACAGACCCGAAAACCTATTAATATTTTAGTAATAAGGAAAGGAAACTTGATAGCAGATAAAAATATTTTGCTAATCAGCTGACTTTAACAACATAAATAATCACAAGGGTCCTTGGAATTAGAAGAAGAAAGCAGAAGAGAAAACTAGGAGCATGTAAGGACTTTACCTAAAGTTAATAATGTGAAGATGGAAGAAAAGACCATGAGACAAGAAAAGTGAGTAGCTACAAGAAGCTGAAAAAGGCAAAGAAGCTAAATGAATTTCTCAATAGAGCTTCCAGAAGAGAATATACCTGTCAGTACCTTGATCTTAGCCCAGTAAGGTAGGTGTCCAACTCCTTATTATCAGAACTATAAAATAATAAATATCTTGTGTTTTAAACTGCCAAGCTTTTGATAATTTCTTACAGAATTCATAGAAAACTAACACAGAATTCTATAATTTCCTGTCAATATTGTAATCAAATATTTTGAAAAATAGAAAAGAAAACACAAGTCATTTTTCTGTTAAAAATTTTCCCAAGACTCTACAGCTTTTCAAAACTTAAAAAGAGAATTCCTCAAGATGTTCTCTAAGTCCTTACATAATCTGAATCCCTAGTGTCTCTCAAAACTCACCATGTTCCTTGTATTTGTTTTTCACTCCAAACTCACTTGATGTTTTACTCTTTTTAGAATAGAAGAGGCATACTCCCACTTTGCAGTTTTGTAGCTGCTATCTTCCCTGCTGTGAGTCTCAGTGAACTCCGGGAGTTGGTGTTGGACAGGGAGGCCTGGCGTGCTGCGATTCATGGGATCGCAAAGAGTCGGACACGACTGAGCGGCTGATCTGATCTGATCTGATCTTCCCTGCCAGTCTTCTCTAAGAAGCTATGCATTTTATCCTCCTTTACTTTCTCTGCTCACATATTACTTCAGCAGAGAAGTCCTTTCTGATTATCCATACAACAACCTTTTTCCACAGCAGTCTTTCCCCCTCTTATCCTAGCTTTATCTTTATCACAGCATTTTTTTTTACCACCTTAAATAACATTCATATAGTTTTAAACTTTTCTTTTTCTTCACTCTCTTAATAATTAGAATGTAAAATTCTTAAGACAGACTGTTCATGTCACCAGTTCCTATGAAGGTTCCTGACATAACTCACCTTAGATTTATAATTAATATTTTTAAATGAAAAAATAAACACATGAAGAGCAAATTTTAACCTTGATAAATACACAAAGTACATTCAAAAGGATGTAAGACTAAGCAATCAATCGTCTCAGATAGCTTGATGAGTAAAGTGGGTACAATGGTACAGTTTTTTTTTTTCCACATTTGGCATCATTGCACTCAGGAAAGAAGTTCAGTATCATAGTGAAAATCTGGCTATTTCCAAAACTGTAAAATGAAAACGGAAAAAAAACTATGATTTTAATATTAGGAATCTTTGTGCTCTAATTCATACTGCTTCTGCCTTTTCCCTTCAAATATCAGAGAACTTTATATTTGACCATAGAAAGCAAATATTAGTGATTTCATATACACAATGGAGTATTACTCAGCCATTAAAAAGAATACATTTGAATCAGTTCTAATGAGGTGGATGAAACTGGAGCCTATTATACAGCGTGAAGTAAGCCAGAAAGAAAAACACCAATACAGTATACTAACATATACATATGGAATTTAGAAAGATGGTAACAATAACCCTGTATACGAGACAGCAAAAGAGACACTGATGTATAGAACAGTCTTTTGGACTTTGTGGGAGAGGGAGAGGGTGGGATGATTTGGGAGAATGGCATTGAAATATGTATAATATCATATATGGAACGAGTCGCCAATCCAGGTTCGATGCACGATACTGGATGCTTGGGGCTGGTGCACTGGGACGACCCAGAGGGATGTATGGGGAGGGAGGAGGGAGGAGGGTTCAGGATGGGGAACACATGTATACCTGTGGCGGATTCATTTCAATATTTGGCAAAACCAATACAATATTGTAAAGTTTAAAAATAAAATAAAATTAAAAAAAAAAAAAGACTACTACTCTCCCCATGTGTCTCCAAAATTTTTAAATTTAAACTATATAAATTTCATAGTAGACTGAGTGCAACATCGGATTTTAAGTCTAGTTTTAGAAACATGTGAGTAGTAATGATGAAATAGGAAACATTACTAATCATGTGAAAATGCTTGCTACAGAGTATTACAGAATAAACCTGAATAGTTAGCCAAATATCTCCCTATATAGTAAGCTAATGGCAAAAAAAGAAACACTTTCCAAATATCTTGTTTATACAGTAATGATATTAAAGATAGAATTGCATCTATAAAATCTTGATTTTGTTTATATTACTTTGTGATGTTGGTATTTGACAGAAAACAACAAAATTATGTAAAGCAATTATTCTTCAACTAACTAATACAATTATGTAAAGTTTAAAAATAAAATAAAATTGGAAGAATAAAAAAAATAAATAAATTTAAAACATAAAATGTAAAAAACCATTAGCCAAAGTTTAATGTAACAATATTGTAAAGTAATTAGCCTCTAACTAAAATAAATAAATTTAATTTTAAAAATTCATGTCTTTATCCTTAAAATGTAACTTCTTTAGCATTCATACTAAGGAAATATCTTTTTTAGTGGCCAGAGGTTTACCTACAATATTTTAGAATAGATTTTTACAACTTTTTTATTCCTGCAAACAATTATTGTCATAACCATATGAAGTCTCACTTCATATATATATATATATATATAGTATATAAATATACTATATAATGTATATTTTATGATATGGAAATATGTTTAAAATATATCTAAGTTAATAAGCTAACATCATTATTATCCCTTTTCATAAAATGTGAATATGTATATAAAATATATTAAATTAATAAATTCAAAATTGAGGATCTTGCCTGGAAAATCCCATGGATAGAGGAGCCTGGTAGGCTGTAGTCCATGGAGTCACAAAGAGTTGGACACGACAAGCGACTTAGCAGCAGCAGCAGCAGTGCAATACTTAGAAAAAGAGAAAAATAATTTTAATCAGACAAAACTAACAAAGTATAGATAAAAAGGATAAAAATAAATAAGTATATGTACATATGTTTTTCTTAAATTATAAATTTGTTATATTTAATAAAGTAACAAAGGAAAAAACATTCAGTTAGAAAGTAAAATCTAGGAAACAAAGTAACTTTATTTATTGGGATTATTTAAAATTGATAACAAAATACATATTTGAACTCGTATAATTAAATAAAATTACCTGGGTTCAATTCCTCAGTTGGGAAGATCCCCTGGAGAAAGAAATGGCAACCCACTCCAGTATTCTTGCCTGGAGAATCCCATGAACAAAGGAGCCTGGCAGGCTAAAGTCCATGGGGCCGCAAAAGTTGGACACTACTTAACGACTAAACCACCACCACTAATTAAATAAAAATGCAACAAAAATTATGATTATTTTTGATTAATTATCTTAGGATTTTCCTTGAATTCATTTTATAAATGCACTCTTTAATCTGTCATAAAATTGTGATAACATACTAACTCATCAAATTATGAGGGTTTGGTTAAGGAGAATAATAGAAGAAACAAACTACGACTGTTTCACAAACTAAATACTGCTACTGTGAGTCTCATTTATTTATATTACTGGGAATAATCATTTATTAGTGCCATTTACCAATAAGCAATAATATAAAAGCAAATCTATAAACAAGAAAGCGATCAAAGTAATGTCAGTTATATTCCATTAAATAATCATGAATCTTAATCATATGAAGAAAATTATATTAAGCATCTATTATTTTGAAAGCATTTAAAAATAAGAATGCTAAACACTCACTGAAGGATTTCCATAGGGCAAATTTATCTAGACAAGTGGTAGAGCTAGGATGTGAAATGAATTCCTGGGTTCACCAGGTCTTTGATTAATCTGAATCTAAAGCCTATAGAGCAGCAATTTTTGAAATATCACTATTATTGGATATTCAGTAACATTGAGAATTCATGTTCTAAATTTTTTATATGTCTAGATATTTTGGATGTGCCAAGATAAGGTAAAAATATTCTAACCTTTGTAGCAATAATGTATGGGCTTAGCAGTTTGGGGAAATTGTTTTTGTTTTTGCATTATCTAGATTAGCATTATATGAAAAATAATGTGCATTCACCAATAGTCACATTTATCTCATTTTTTAAAAATTTTCAAAACTTGCATATTTAAGGAAGAGTAAATCACATTTCCTCAAATGTAACAATCATTATGTGCATGAAATTAATAAGATATCAGAAAAAACATTGCTGCTAGATATACTCCAATAAATTATAACACAGGATAAGTTTATTAGCCACATGATAGTTGAAGACAAAAACTAGAAATAAAAAGAGAAATATTTGAAAAATGAAGACATTAAAATAAACAGAAAAATTATAAACTTTATTCAACAAAGTTTTTAATGTGTTATTGATGTAAACACGACTATTGTAGTCTTCACATGACTATTGGAATGTGAAACATCTGTTTTCCTTTCTTTTAATTAGGTGTTCTATATTTTTTATTTTTTTAATATAAATTTATTTATTTTAATTGGAGGTTAATTACTTTTGCTAGTGGTAAAGAATCCACTTGCCAGGGCAGGAGACCCAAGAGATGTGGGTTCAGTCCCTAGGTCAGGAAGGTCCCCTTCCCTAAGGAAATGGCAACCCACTCTAGTCTTCTTGCCCAGAGAATACCATGGAAGAGGAGCCTGGCGGCGTACCAGTCCATAGTGTTGCAAAGAGTTGGACACGACTGAAAGCAACTTAGCATGCATATTTTAATAAAAACAATGCAATCTTAAAGTGACTTATTCAAAGTCTTCTATTTCCCATATTTCATATTTCAAAGTAATGTTTCATTCTATGAAACTGCTGATGACATCATCAACAAACACAAACTTTTGAAATGTTACAAAATCTGAGTAAAACATATAATAAAATTTGCAAAGAAAAATTATGTCTCATAAAATAGTGGACTCTCTGCTGACTACAACTGAAAGAACCATGCCAGGGAATGAACTATATTTTCATAACCTTTGATGATTTCCTTTTCAGGATAGTTTGTTACCTATGCACATACTGATTATATTTCTCCCTTTCAAGTGACACATTCAGAATAACTTGAATGTTTAATTATATTTAGTATCTCCATTGTCATTTTGAAATATGATTCATTTAAATGAGGTTTTAGTGAATAATTATTAAAAACTTGTAACTTAAAACTTCCTCTAGCATTGCTTATAAAGGATCAGCTTGCCTTTGGAGTCATCTTGTGTTCCTTTTGAAGAAAATATTTGCACTGACAGCAGCAATATGGCTTAAAAAATTGTAGACTTAAATCGTTAATGGCTAAGTTTTAAAGTACTTAGATTTCAGGCGCCAGGCGGTGAGGAAATCCTAATAAACTTTTGTCCTTTAGGTCACTACTTTGAATTTCATGCAGTTTAGTAGTCTTGGTAAGACAGTTCCATCAAAAAATTGAGAAATATGAGACTGGTCATATCACAACAGCAATGGTGATGAATGAGAACTTAATGAGAAAGATCATCTGTGAGATGGAGCATGAAGGGGCCCAAATTTGTGATACTATACATATGTTTGATATATCTGTAAATACGGGATATGGTAAACCTGATTACACATAATTATGGAAAGACAAAGGGAAAATAAGCCAATTCTACACTGCAATTTAAAAAATTAAGCTTAGAGATATGTTAAGGCAACAGAAAAAACTTTAGAAACAGAAAGAATCAGTATTGGAATTCTGAAAATTCTTAAGTGAATGTTAAAAATAGCACCTCCTAAGTTCTTGAGCTGGAGAAAAGTAAAAGTAAAAAAAAAAAAAAAAAAAGAACATCTGCTTTCCAAGTCATCAAAATGTTCCCCCTCATGCTGAAATATATGATGGAAAGAGTCATATTTATGCATATCTATCCATGTAACCATATTGGTGATCAACAGAGAATTCAAACATATTTCTAAAACAGAATTAATTCTTTATCAATGATTTCCTATGATATGTTTAACTGAATTTAAAGCATTCTACTAACCATATGTGATACACTAAGATAAATTTTGTTGTTGTTGTTCAGTTGGTAAGCTGTGTCCAGATCTTTGTAACCCCAGGAGCTGCATCACACCAGGCTTCCCTGTCATTCACTATCTCCTGGGTTTTCCTCAAAGTCATGGTCATCCAACCATCTCATTCTCTGTTGCCCCTTCTCCTCCTGCCCTCAATCTTTCCCAGTATCAGTGCCTTTTCCTATGAGTTGGCTCTTTGCATCAGGCGGTCTAAATTATTGGAGTTTCAACATCAGTCCTTCAAATGAATATTCAGAAAAAACAACAACAACAACAACAAAAATGAATATTCAGGGTTTTTTGATTTTTTTTTTTTTTTAGGATTGACTGGTTTGATCTTGCTGTCCAAGGGGCTCTCAAGAGTCTTCTGCAGCACTATAATTTGAAAGCATCAATTCTTTGGTGCTCAGCCTTCTTTATGGTCCAACTCTCACATCTGCACATGACTATTAGAAAAAACATAGCTTTGACCTTAGTCAGCAAAGTGTTATCTCTGTTTCTTAATATGCTATCTAGGTTTTCTTCCAAAGATAAAGTGTATTTTAATTTCGTGGTTGCAGTCACCATTCATTGTGCTTTGGAGCCCAAGAAGATACAGTCTGTCACTGTTTCCACTTTTTTTGCTATGAAGTGATGTGACTGGATGCCATGATCTTAGTTTTTTGAACGATGAGTTTAAGCCAGCTTCTTCACTCTCTTCTTTCACCCTCATCAAGAGGCTTTTTTACTTCCTCTTCATTTTCCGCCATTAGAGTTGCATCATCTACATAATTGAGGCTGTTGATATTTCTCCCAGAAATCTTGATTCAAGCTTGTGAGTCATCCAGCCCAGAATTTCACATGATATCCTCTGCATATAAGTTAAATAAGCCACCAAAGAGGATGGGTCATTGTGTAGAGTTCTGACAAAATGTGGTCCATGGAGAAGGGATGGCAAATCACTTCATTATTCTTGCCTCAAGAACACCATGAACAGTATGAAAAGATAAATTTTAGATTGAAACTAATTCTATGTCTTATCTGTGGTTTATTTAATGTTATTAACAATTTGTTACTCAAGATCTCAACAATTTCTTATGAGGTATTACTGCTCTGGCACAAGTAACCAGTGTTGAAAAGATAAATTTACCTATATTTAAAGGAAAAGGGATGGGCTGTGTATTAACATAACCATAGCCAGTTTTAATTGTTCCTCAAGATTGAAAGACACTGAGAGTCATGAGTATTCCATTTTGGTGCCCAATCACTGTTGTTGTTTTCAACTAAAATCCATATTAGTTGAATACCAACTTATTATGAACTCTAGTAAAAAATTTAATTTCAGTGTTCAAATATGTGTAGTGCCAAGAGTTTTACTTAGGAATAAGTGAAATTTTGTTTGAACCCAAGTTTCTGATCAGCTTCATGTATGTGGAGGACTCTAGACTTTGATGAAATACGATGGGTTTGACAGAGTTTTCAAGTTATCAGTGTACCTATAGGCAGTTTGGGAGAAGGCAATGGCACCCCACTCCAGTACTGTTGCCCGGAAAATCCCATGGATGGAAGAGCCTGGTAGGTTGCAGTCCATGGGGTCGCTAAGAGTCAGAAAAGACTGAGCGACTTCACTTTCACTTTCCACTTTCATGCATTGGAGAAAGAAATGGCAACCCACTCCAGTGTTCTTGCCTGGAGAATGTCATGGATGGAGAAGCCTGGTAGGCTGCAGTCCATGGGGTCGCACGACTGAAGTGACTTAGCAGCAGCAGCAGCACAGGCAGTTTAAATTCCTTGACCCCAACACTTGCTATTTTCAAGTGAGTATAATATTACATTTCTTACATGTTACTATCATAGATGACGGTTTTATATGTAGCATAAATAAGTGCTAAAGTGCTAAATAGATGTACTATTTTGTAGAATAATTAATCCAATACTTGAAAGAAAATGACACTTTTTCTAGTGCATCATTTCATAGGTAAAATTATAAAATTTGATCTGATGATCATCTCAGAAAAGGTAATTGCAATTGAGTCACATAGAAAGGGGTTGGGGAGAAAGTAAGTATAGTGTAGAATACCAAGTCACTTATGTTAAACCAACTAGATTGTAAATTTGGAAGCTTGAGAAGGCAACAAAACATACATATACTATAAGGATCAGTCTTCATTTTTATCATCTCTGTTAGTCAGTACTTTAGTAAAGACTCCACAAAACTCTCAGTAATTAAGCTTACCTGACATTTCTGAATTTATTTTTTTTTTTTTTACTTAGACTAAATTTATTTGTGCATGTAGCTGTGTCGTTTGTATTTTTGGTGTAGTAATAATGAATGCATACATATATGTGTGATTGTGTGTGTTTGTGTGTCATACACACATACTCATATATGCCTGCCTGTTTGTGAATCTTTATAATTTAATAAACATTATGATATTTTGTCACACATGTATGTTTTGAGAACCTTCAAGTATAATGAGTGTTATATCATCACTCATTTCTGTTGTGTAAGCAAAGAGAATCTCTCAAGAAATCAAATCTCCACAATATACTCTCACTAGACTCACACTATTCATAAAGTAGTCAAGGGATTTAAAAATGCTTAGACTGTCTCACAAGGTTCATCATGATCCTGGCCCATTCGATACTACTATCTCTCTCATTTCTGTAAGATTCAGATAATCAATCCCTCTTTTTCAAATAGTCATTGAGAGAGCAGTTTGAGATGAACTCGTTGGGGTAGGAAGGAGTCAGGTAAATTGTGTGGGATGATTCATCTTGGTCTACTTGACATCTGTCCCTCTTCATCACTGAGCCCAGCTTCAGACCTAATTCAAGCAATGAATTTCTTCTTCAGCAATGTCTCTCTCTACAGCAAGTCTTGGCCAGATTATTTTGTTAAACGTGTTATTCATTTCCAGTCCCTCTCTCAATTTTAAATTATACACTCACTTCTGTGACCATTTATATTATCTATTATCTCTTTTTCTCAGTTCAGTTCAGTCACTCAGGCGTGCCCGACTCTTTGCAACCCCATGAGTCACAGCATGCCAGGCCTCCCTGTCCATCACCAATTTCCGTACTTCACTCAGACTCACAACCATCGAGTGAGTGATGCCATCCAGCCATCTCATCCTCTGTCGTCCCCTTCTCCTCCTGCCCCCAATCCCTCCCAGCATCACAGTATTTTCCAATGAGTCAACTCTTTGCACAAGGTGGTCAATGTACTGGAGTTTCAGCTTTAGCATCATTCCTTCCAAAGAAACCCCAGGGCTGATCTCCTTCAGAATGGACTGGTTGGATCTCCTTGCAGTCCAAGGGACTCTGAAGACTCTTCTCCAACACCACAGTTCAAAAGCATCAATTCTTCAGTGCTCAGCTTTCTTCACAGTCCAACTCTCACATCCATACATGAACACTGGAAAAACCATAGCCTTGACTAGACGGGCCTTTGTCGGCAAAGTAATGTCTCTGCTTTTCAATATGCTATCTATGTTGGTCATAACTTTTCTTCCAAGAAGTAAGCATCTTTGAATTTCATGGCTGCAGTCACCATCTGCAGTGATTTTGGAGCCCCCCAAAATAAAGTCTGATGCTGTTTCCACTGTTTCCCCATCTATTTCCCATGATGTGATGGGACCGGATGCCATGATCTCCGTTTTCTGAATGTTGAGTTTTAAGCCAACCTTCTCACTCTCCACTTTCACTTTCATCAAGAGGCTTTTGAGTTCCTCTTCACTTTCTGCCATAAGGGTGGTGTCATCTGCATATCTGAGGTTATTGATATTTCTCCTGGCAATCTTGATTCCAGCTTGTGCTTCTTCCAGCCCAGCATTTCTCATGATGTACTCTGCATAGAAGTTAAATAAGCAGGGTGACAATATACAGCCTTGACGTACTCCTTTTTCTATTTGGAACCAGTCTGTTGTGACATGTCCAGTTCTAACTGTTGCTTCCTGACCTGCATACATATTTCTTAATAGGCAGGTCAGGTGGTCTGGTATTCCCATCTCTTTCAGAATTTTCCACAGTTTATTGTGATCCACACAGTCAAAGGCTTTGGCATAGTCCGTAAGCAGAAATAGATGTTTTTTCTGGAACTCTCTTGCTTTTTTGATGATCCCGTAGATGTTGGCAATTTGGTCTCTGGTTCCTTTGCCTTTTCTAAAACCAGCTTTAGCATCTGGAAGTTCATGGTTCATGTATTGCTGAAGCCTGGCTTGGAGAATTTTGAGCATTACTTTACTAGCGTGTGAGATGAGTGCAATTGTGTGGTAGTTTGAGCATTCTTTGGCATTGCCTTTCTTTGGGATTGGAGTGAAAACTTACCTCTTTCCAGTCCTGTGGCTACTGCTGAGTTTTCCAAATTTGCTGGCATATTGAGTGCAGCACTTTCACAGCATCATTTTAAAGATAGAATTAAAGATAACATGAATATTTGCTTGAATATACTGTTCTTAACAAAGTTAAATTATGCTGGCAACTATGTTATACCCAAATTTTCCCAGCTGGAAAGGATAGAATTTCATATTTTACTACCTTACACAACCTTGTTCTGTAAGAGCAAAACTAGACATTTAAACCATATAAATAAAAGTTCTTTTACATCCCTAAAATTTTATGAATCTACATCCCACCTTAAGTCCATGAAGCATTTTATATTAATTCCTTGACCTTTTATTTTTATGGTTTTAATTTGTCCTGACACTAGAACATCTTCTTTGATAACTTGAATCAGCAACCACTGGAAATCCTTAAGCTGGTGCTGAGATCCAGTTACCTGAATGGTGAATCAGCAGACTCAAGTTAAGCACCATAAAATATTTAAGATTAAACTTTCCCTCTTCCTGTCATTTATCTAAAGGTCTTATAAGGGATTATCTGATTTAAGTTGTTGGTGCTTTTAAAAATATGTAGCAACACCACATTTTCTCAGGGTTATTTTGGTGCCCTCTCAGCTGTTTGAAGTTGATGGAGCCTCTGTGTGGATGACTATATTATTTCAGAAGCAGTTTCCAAGCAGACACAGAATATGAAGGGGTAGCAATAAACAGATTTGAACTTTTTAATGGTAGGTGCTCCCTAGAGCATTTGATGTTCAAGAGCCCTAGTTAGGATTAGGTATTGGTTTCCCTAGAGGAGTTTTATGATAACACAAAATAGAGTATACATTTTATAGCTCATACCCTTTTGGCTTTAACTTTTGCTGAAAATGTTCAAGATGAATCAGCATAGTATGTTCACCCTAATACATCCTAGCGGTTCTCTAGATAATTTTTTGGAAACATTGGCTTTAGATAGATAGCAACAATGTGAAGCAGACATGCTGGACATAATTTTTAAAAACACTTTATGTCCAAAAGAATGTTCTATACAACTGTGTCTCTTTTGCTGTCTTGCATACAGGGTTATTGGTACCATCTTTCTAAATTCCATATATATGCATTAGTATACTGTATTGGTGTTTTTCTTTCCGGCTTACTTCACTCTGTATAATAGGCTCCAGTTTCATCCACTTCATTAGAACTGATTCAAATGTATTCTTTTTAATGGCTGAGTAATACTCCATTGTGTATATGTACCACAGCTTTCTTGATGTATGGCAAAACCAATACAATATTGCAAAGTAATTAACCTCTAATTAAAATACATAAATTTATATTAAAAAACACTACGTGTCATCAATAATCCTATCTTGTTGCAATCATTGTCTTGAGCCATTATTTTGAAAATAACTATCTTATAATGGCCTAATACAATCAATTTCAAAAGAAATAATCTCAATTTCCTAAACTATATACTATATTGCATGATTTTTGTATGTCTTAATCTCTTAATCTGACCCCTGGGGAAACATACATTTGAACACATATATTTACAGAATATCTTCTTTATACCATACACTGTGAGACACAGATACCTCTTCTGATTTTTATAATGTTCTAAAATACTTTCTACAATGTTTTCTTCAGAGTTGATGCAAATAAGCAGTTTCATTTTAGCTACTACAATCTTGTAGTATATATTAACTAGTTTGTTTCTCTCTCATACACAACAGGTTACTTCAAAATTCTTCTCTTCTTTTATATTATTTACTCCAAATACCTAAGCTAGTATTTTCTATTTTCCCCTAGATGATATCCTATTTATATATGTCCAAGCTTAAAAGATCATCTCCTCTATGATTCTTTCAACAACCCTCTTGCAACAACTCTTTATTCAAATTGTTACATTTATTTTTAACATTTTACTTTCTATACTTGTATTGACATTATTTTATAAATGTTTACTTCTTTATTGCTTGAATAAGTGAAATGAAACTTTTTTAGTATGTAACTCTGTACCTTTATTTTATTTCTCACTGTATGGTACATAGTAGTGAATAAATGAATCAAATTATCAATCCAAGTGGAGAGGCAAAGCCTCAGAATTTCTAATGGTATGAATTCATGAACAGAAAGTAGGAAGATAATTAGCAATACAATTATGAATGATGAAATATGTGCAGTTTTTAAGCAGGCATTCTTTGCTTTATTAAATTTGATTAAATATAGCTGCAAGCTAAAATGCAGAGAGATTTTTAGAACTGCTTAATCAGCTCTGCTAGAAAAAGTCAACTATCCATGTTTGGGCATAGAAAAGGATTGCACAGATAAAGTTAAGCTAAAAATGAACAAACAAAACAAAACATCCAAACATACAAAACCAAAGGCTTTAAGTTTTGCCCCTATTTTTATTATAATTGAATATCAGTTGAAAGCAGCTTATTAACTCATATGCCAGTTTTTCATATATTACACTTCTGTTTGACTATGGAATTTTCCAATACAAAATAACACAGGAGGTTTTGAGTATAAGTATGTGAACTGATGAAATTTGACCCATATTTGCAGTATGGGAACATGAAGGTCCAAATTGAATCTTAGATATATAGTGTATCTAGAAAATAATGTCCAAACTACTCTTTCTGGTAGTAAATCGACTCTTATTCAAGCCCTCAAAAATATTGCATAGCTTCCAAGGAAACCACTTGTTAAGAAAACACTCCTGAGAGGGAGACTAGGGATGCTAAATGGAATAATGAGGAAAGCTATGTGGTCAAGGAAAGGTAAAAACTAGAGATTTATGCACATGATAGCAATGAAGCTGAATCTAGTCTCTGTACCCTGGCAGTTAATTAAATCTCAGTGACATAGTTTTTGGTCAAGGAGAAAAGAAGAGCTTTATAGCTTGGCCAGGCGGAGAGCCACAATGGGTTAATTCCTTCAGCATTTTCTGCCCCAATCTGGAGGAAGTAGGGAGATGTTTTATAGTACAAAACATAGAGGTTCAAAGAGGGCATTATTCAGCTTGTGGATATTCTTCTGATTGGTGTTAACTGGGAGGAGTCAGCATCACTCACCAACTGGTCTGGTATCTACGTGCTTATAAGCAGCATACCATTATTAACCATTAACTTCTCCCACGTGGTAGGATTTCAGTATCTGCAAAATAGCTCAATGATATTTTTGAGTGTATTCCTTGATGAGAAACCAGGCCTTGCCACAAGGCTGCGCTATTGTTTTCTTCATGGTTACTCCCTAGTCTTGCATCTCCTCCCTTCTCTCACTAACCTTTGGAACCTACCATTTTGAACTCAGGGGACATCCTGGAAGCTGAATTAAGCCATTTCTTGTAATCTAAGAAATGGGGGACATAGGAACATTTTATGCACAAGAGCTCCACTGAGCCCTGCTTGATATCTGCAACTTTGCCAACTTTAAATATTTTTAAATTCATGGGTAACCATGAACTGAGCTATTGAAGCTCTTGAAGTTCTATTGAAGCTATTGATACACTCTTAACTCAAAGAATGCATGTCTCTTACACTGAAGTAGGAAAAGTAGGGGAAACGACATCACAGAGTATTTGCAAGAAGGGACAATATCTGAATGTTGTATTTCACAGCAAATAAACCATCTTACAATTGCCACCCAGTTGCTCATGGCAAGATCCAAAAACCATCTCTGGTACTCCAGTAATCTATTATTGTTACCTTTTGGACCATAGTTAATACCATTTGTTAGTCCTCTAAGCATTTCCAAAAAAATAATTGCTAACCAAAGAAACTTGATATGACAGATACCTTCAAAGTATTAGTAATGCCAAATTTCCCAATATTAGATCACATAAATTTCCCAAATAATGGTGTGTGTACATAAAGGCATGCTATCTGCTGCTGCTGCTAAATTGCTTCAGTCATGTCCGACTCTGTGCAACCCCACAGACGGCAGCCCACCAGGCTCTTCCATCCATGGGATTTTCCAGGCAAGAGTACTGGAGAGGGATCCCATCACCTTCTCCAAAAGGCATGCTATATATAAAGTTAAAGGCAAAGGAGAAAAGTAAAGATATACCTATTTGAATGCAAAGTTCCAAAGAATATCAAGGAGAGATAAGAAAGCCTTCCTCAGTAATCAGTGCAAGAAATAGAGGGAAAAAACAGAATGGGAAAGACCAGAGATCTCTTCAAGAAAATTAGAGATATCAAGGAAACAGTTAATGCAAAGGTGGGCTCAATAAAGGACAGAAATGGTATGGACCAAAGAGAAGCAGAAGATATTAAGAAGAGATGGAAGAATGCATAGAAGAACTATATAACAACAACAAAAAATCTTCATGAACCAGATGACCACAATGGTGTGATTACTCACCTAGAGCCAGACATCCTAGAATGTGATGTCAAGTGGGCCATAGGAAGCATCACAAACAACAAAGCTAGTGGACGTGATGGAATTCTAGTTGAGCCATTTTAAATTCTAAAAAAAATGATGCTGTGAAAGTGTTGCACTCAGTAATGCCAGCAAATATGGAAAACTCAGCAGTGGCCACAGGACTGCAAAAGATCAGTTTTCATTCCAATCCCAAACAAGGGTAATGCCAAAGAATGTTCAAACTACTGCACAATTGCATTCATCTCACATGATAGTAAAGTAAGGCTCACAATTTTCCAATCCAGGCTTCAACAATACATGAAGCATGAACTTCCACATGTTCAAGCTGGATTTAGAAAAGGCAGAGGAACCAGAGACCAAATTGCTATCATCCCTTGGACCATTGAAAAAGCAAGGGAATATCAGAAAAATGTCTACTTCTGCTTCATTGATTACACCAAAATCTTTGCCTGTGTAGGTCACAACAAACTATGGAAAATTCTTCAAGAGATAGGGATACCAGACCACCTTACCTGCTTCCTGAGAAATCTGTAGGCAGGTCAAGAAGCAGCAGTTAGAACTGGACACAGAACAACAGAATTCTTCCAAATTGGGAAAGGAGTACATCAAAGGTTGCTTATTGTCAACCTGCTTATTTAACTTATATGCAGAGAACATCATGTGAAATGCTGGGCAGGAAGAACCACAAGCTGGAATCAAGATTGTCAGGAGTGATATCAATTACATCATATATGCAGAACACAGCAACCTTATTGCAGAAAGCAAAGCAAAGCTAAAGAGCTTCTTGATGAATGTGAAAGTAGAGTGAAAAAGTTGGTCTAAAACTCAAAAAAAAAAAAAAAAATCAACATTCAGAAAACTAAGATCGTGGCATCTGGTCCAGTCACTTCATGGCAAATAGATGGGGAAACAATGGAAACACCGAGAGATTTTATTTTTGTGGGCTCCAAAATCACTGCAGATGGAGACTACAGCCATGAAATTAAAAGATTCTTGCTCCTTGAAAGACAAACTATGACCAAACTAGATACTGTATTAAAAAGCAGAGACATCACCTTGCTAACAAAGGTCTATCTAGTCAAAGCTATGGTTTTTCCAGTCTTCATGCTTGGATTTGAAATTTGGACCATAAAGAAAGCTGAGCATTGAAGAATTGATGCTTTTGAACTGTGGTGTTAGAAAAGACTCTCAAGAGTCCCTTGTACTACAAGGAGATCCAGTCAGTCCATCCTAAAGGAAATTGGTCCTGAATAATCATTGGAAGGACTGATGATGAAGCTGAAACTATAAAACTTTGGCCACCTGATATGAAGAACTGCCTCATTTGAAAAGACCCTGATGCTGGGAAAAATTGAGGGCAGGAAGAGAAAGGACAACAGAGGATGAGATGGTTGAATGGCATCACCGGCTAGAATGACATGAGTTTGAATAAGATCCAGCAGTAAATTGACAAACAGCAAAGAAGCCTGGCATGATGTAGTCCATATGGTGGCAAAGAGCAACTCAACCAGTCAAACCTAATATATATATATATATATATATATATATATATATATATATATATACATACACACACACACATACAGGACTGAGAAACTTTCACTTTTCATTACATTTATATTTTATATATATATATATAAAATAAGTTGAATGGTTCAGTCATGTCCACCTCTTTGCCACCCTACTGACTACATGGTCCCTGGAATTCTCCAGACCAGAATACTTGACTGGGTAGCTCTTGCCTGCTGTAGGGCATCTTCACAATCCTGGGATTGAACTTGGGTCTCTTGTAATGCTAGAGGAGTCTTTACCAAATGACTTACCAGGGAAGCCCATATATATATATAGTCAGTCAGTTCAGTTCAGTCCCTCAGTTGTGTCCGACTCTTTGTGACCAAATACACTGCAGCACACCATGGCTCCCTGTCCATCACCAACTCCTGGAGCATACCCAAACTCATGTCCATTGAGTCAGTGATGTCATCCAACCATCTCATCCTCTATCGACCCCTTCTCCTCCCGCCTTCAATCTTTCCCAGTATCAGGGTCCTTTCAACTGAGTCAGCTCTTCGCATCAGGTAGCCAAACTACTGGAGTTTCAGCTTCAACATCAGTCCTTCCCGTGAACACTCAGGACCATTCTCCTTTAGGATGAACTCATTGGATGTCCTTGCAGACCAAGGGACTCTCTAGAGTCTTCTCCAACACCACAGTTCAAAAGCATTAATACTTTGGTGTTGAGTTTTCTTTATAGTCCAACTTACATTCATACATGACAACTGGAAAAACAATAGCCTTGACTAGACAGACCTCTGTTGGCAAAGTAATGTCTCTGCTTTTTAGTATGCTGTCTAGGTTGGTCACAATTTTCCTTCCAAGGAGTAAGAATCTTTTAATTTAATGGCTGAAGTCACCATATGCAGTGATTTTAGAGCCCAAAAGAATAAAGGCTGCCACTGTTTCCACTGTTTCCCCGTCTATTTGCCATGAAGTGATGGGACCAGATGCCATGATTTTAGTTTTCTGAATGTTGAGCTTTAAGCCAACTTTTTCACTCTCCTTTTTCTTTCACTTTTATCAAAAGGCTCTTTAGTTCTTCTTCACTTTCTGCCATAACGGTGGTATCATCTACGTATCTAAGGTAATTGATATTTCTACCAGCAATCTTGATTCCAGCATGTGCTTCATTCAGTCCAGTGTTTCTCATGATGTACTCTGCATATAAGTTGAATAAGCAGGGTACAATATACAGGCTTGATGTCCTCCTTTTCCTATTTGGAACCAGTCTGTTGTCCAAAGTCCATTTCTAATGTTGCTTCCTGACCTGCATACAGATTTCTCAAGAGGCAGGTCAGGTCGTCTGGTATTCCCATCTCTTTCAGAATTTTCCACAGTTTATTCTGATCCACACAGTCAAAGGCTTTGGCATAGTTAATAAAGCAGAAATAGATGTTTTTCTGGAACCCTCTTGCTTTTTTGATGATCCAGTGGATGTTGGCAATTTGATCTCTGGTTCCTCTGCCTTTTCTAAAACCAGCTTCTACATCTGGAAGTTCATGATTCATGTATTGCTGTAGCCTGGCTTGGAGAATTTTGAACATTAGTTTACTAGCATGTGAGATGAGTGCAATTGTGTGATAGTTTGAGCATTCTTTACCTTTGTCTTTCTTTGGGATTGGAATGAAAACTGACCTTTTCCAGTCCTGTGGCCACTGCTTAGGTTTCCAAATTTGCTGGCATATTGAGTGTAGCACTTTTGCAGCATCATATTTCAGGATTTGAAATAGCTCAACTGAAATTCCATCACCTCCACTAGCTTTGCTCGTAGTAATGCTTACTACAGCCTATTTGACTTCACATTCCACGATGTCTAGCTCTAGATGAGTGATCACACCATCATGATTATCTTGGTGGTGAGGATCTTTTTTGTACAGTTCTTCTGTGTATTCTTGTCACCTCTTCTTAATATCTTCTGCTTCTGTTAGGTCCATATCATTTCTGTCCTTTATCAAGCCGATCTTTGCATGAAATGTTCCCTCGGCATCTCTAATTTTCTTGAAGAGATCCCTAGTCATTCCCATTCTGTTGTTTTCCTCTATTTCTTTCATTGATCCCTGAGGAAGTCTTTCTTATCTTTCCTTGCTATTCTTTGGAACTCTGCATTCATATGCTTATATCTTTCCTTTTCTCCTTTGTTTTTCGCTTCTCTTCTTTTCACATCTAATTGTAAGGTCTCCCCAGACAGCCATTTTGCTTTTTTGCATTTCTTTTCCATGGGGATGGTCTTGATCCCTGTCTCCTGTACAATGTCACGAAACAATACGCAGTTGTGGATGTGACTGGTGATAAAAGCAAGGTCCAATGCTATAAAGAGCAATATTGCATAGGAACCTGGAATGTTAGGTACATGAATCAAGGCAAATTGGAAGTGGTCAAACAGTAGATGGCAAGAGTGATCGTCAACATTTTAGGAATCAGTGAACTAAAATGGACTGGAATGGGTGAATTTAACTCAGATGACAATTATATCCTGTGGGCAGGAATCCCTTAGAAGAAATGGAGTAGCCATCATGGTCAACAAAAATGTCCAAAATGCATTGTACTTGGATGCAATCTCAAAAATGACAGAATGATCTCTGTTCATTTCCAAGGCAAACCATTCAATATCACAGTTATCCAAGTCTATGCCCCAACCAGTGATGCTGAAGAAGCTGAATTTGAATGGTTCTATGAAGACCTACAAAACCTTTTAGAAATAACACCCAAAAATGATGTCCTTTTAATTATAGAGGACTGGAATGCAAAAGTAGGAAGTCAAGAAACACCTGGAGTAACAGGGAAATTTGGCCTTGCAATATGGAATGAAGCAGGACAAAGGCTAATAGAGCTTTGTCAAGAGAATGCACTGGTCATAACAAACACCCTCTTCCAACAACACAAGAGAAGACTCTACACATGGACATTACCACATGGTCAACACCGAAATCAGATTGATTATATTCTTGGCAGCCAAAGATGGAGAAGCTCTATATAGTCAGCAAAAACAAGACCAGGAGCTGAAACTGTGGCTCAGATCATGAACTCCTTATTGCCAAATTCAGGCTGAAATTGAAGAAAGTAGTGAAAACCACTAGACCATTCAGGTATGACCTAAATCAATTCCTGTATGATTATATAGTGGAAGTGAGAAATAGATTTAAGGGACTAGATCTGATAGACAGAGTGCCTGATGAACTATGGACAGAGTTTCATGACATTGGCTAAACTTATAGGTGGTTAATTATATATCTATGGTATACAAAGCCATAAGACTCCAAGGAATTCCAGACTGCCTACATGAGGAAGCATGGTCAGGAGAAATATTCCAGCTATCAATTCTTTCAGGCTCTCCACCACAGAGCCTACTGACCAAATGTCCTTCCTTTCACTGGTCAGTTCGCATCCAGTGACTGAATGACACAGGGATAAAATGGCCTAACATTTTTACTTTCCTCTAAAAAGAAAACTCAGAGGGACAATGTTACTCCAGAGCTTTTACTAAGTTGAATGAGGCTTTGTTGGGCCTGAATCACAGCTTCAATTGTACCCTGCCTGATCCTGTTCTGTCTATATTCCTTTCACAAGTGTTGATCGCTAGAGAGTATATGGCACTCCAAACTCTGTCACTTCTGCTTCTGGAGAACATATAAGACAGTTTAAAGAGAAATGGTTTTAAAATGCAAGTAATAAAATTTTATAACCAAACTAGTCACCTCACTGGTAATAAAGGCATCATCATTTTTGATAGTTGGAGTACAGACAGTCCCTGGCAAAAGGTGGCAGTTCAATTGCTAAAGCCAGAGATGAATCTTGATGGTGTATGGGTGGAAAGGAATCCATTAGCTGACTGGCCAGGTATTTGAGACTTGCAAAATAAATAGCAGATGTTAGGAAGTGTTATTATATAATCACTCCTGAGCATGATTAATGCTATCTAGAGGAAATGAGCATTTGGGATAAAGAAACTGGCACTTGAAAGACAGATATAGAAGCCTGAGGGTCATTTTAACTACATATAAAGAATTTCTAATCTTCTCTAAGGGAAGGGCAAAGAAAGCTGAATAGAAAATTCAAAACTGTGGTTAAACTTCAAAGACAGGTAAGCACTCAGCCAAAGTAACTTTATTATTATGCCAAGATTAGCGCTCTGGCTGGGAAAAATGAGACCTTCACACATAAATCTTATGAATCTTCTGAGCCTGATCCATCCTTGGTAAGAGTTAATATCTTCCTCTAAGCTGAGAAACAGTGCAGAGCCTTTTCTTTCATAAAGCAGCAGTCTCTAGGAATCAGAATTTACCTTGCCAAATAACCCGAGCAGAAGTCTTTCTTTCCCTTTAGGTTAAATCTATAATCTTTTTTCCTTTATTACTGAAAACAAAACTACAGGGCATTGTATTAGATGTAAATCAATAGTATTAGTGATACTAGTGTTAACCCATTGACATTTTAAAGAATATATCCACAATTAATTTTTTCATGATTCATAGAAAGCCATTTATTTTTATGTGAGTAAAAAATAATCATTTACATGTATTTAAAAAATAAAAACAACCAAAAAAAAAAAAAATACCTTGAACATAAACCTCAGGATTTTTCCTACCCACCATGTTGTCCACTGTGCCTATGTGCTGTGCTGCGTTTAGTCGCTCAGGCATGTCTGACTTTTTGCGACCACGTGGACTGTAGCCTTCCAGGTCCGTCTGCCATGGGGATTCTCCAGGCAAGAACACTGGAGTGGGTTGCCATGCCCTCCTACAGGAACTCTTTCCAACCCAGGAATCGAAACCAGGTCTCTTGCATTGCAGGCATATTCTTTACTGTCAGAGCGACCAGGGAAGCCCCCAGTTTCCCTATAACTGGTGTTAAATGACAGAATAACCCAAATGAGAGTAACCTCACCCTGAATAAAAAAGGAATGAGCTAAAGCAAAAAGGTAATGCTAATACCTAGCTAACCTTTATCTGGAAGGAACCATAGGAATACACATAAAAGTGTTTATACATATTTATCAAGCCTTCAACAAACTTACTGGTGGAGCACCAGCACCACAAAATGTTCAGTGTGTCCTACTGTTGAGTGAAAACTGTATAAATCTTAATTATGTTGAATTCATTCACAGTGCTTTTCAGGTCTACTATATGTTTCTACTTCTCTGTATATTCATTCTGTTCATTTTTGAGAGTGTGATATTGACACTCCAACTAAAAATCTGAATTTATCTGTCTTAAAAAAACAATTGCAATATGTAGTAGAACTATATTTAACCTTGTTGTGTATTTTCCAAGTCTCCTATAATGTGTTATCATATTTCCATAATTTAAAAAAATGAAAACCTAAAAAAAAAAAATCAGTGTGGCTCTAAACTTAAATCCACATAATTAAGATTTATACAATTTTCGCTCAACAGTAGGACACACTGAACATTTTGTGGTGCTGGTGCTCCTTCCACCAGTAAGTTTGCTGTAGGTTTGATAAGTGTGTATAAACCAAATCTTCCCATAGAAAATAGGCATCCATCACATAATCTTGCCACACTCAATACAAGTCAAGGCTGTCAATAGGAAAGACTGTTGCAAAACTTAAGTCACTAAAAGAAATTAAGATGAGGGATTCCCAAAACTATAGAAGCAAGTGAAAGGACTAACAGCTTCCATAGGGAGGCCAGAGGTCCCTAAGAGGCAGGAGGAAATAAACTGCAAGTAGCAGCGTTTTGTTTTTTTGTTTTTTTTTTTTTTTCTTTCTCTCTCTCTTCTATTCCTGTGTTATGAGGACACCTGGTTCCCCCGAACTTAACTTTTCTCAAGTCTTCAGCTAACTGCAGCAGTTTTTCTTATGGAAATGTTTTTCTTAACCTATGTCAGTGAAACTATGTATTTGCTTTGGCATCTGCCTTTCTTCAAATCAGTTCCCCCTAAGACTTACCTTTTTTTCAAACCTTGAGCTAATAATGACTCACAAACCAGTACATCTTACTCTTGGAAAAGTTTTCTTAAACTATATTAATGAAACTATGTATTTGCTTTGAAATCTGCCTTTATTCAAGATTCATGTCAATTGTTTTATGGCCAGAGATGACTTCTCTTGTGCCATTCTACCTCAAAATGCATGTTGTGGGAGCAACTGGGACAACTATCTCAGTCTAGAGGTGTTCTTCTATCTGATTAGCACTTTGTTAACAGGTATAAAATGCCTTGCTAAAACCTAGCATTACTTTACCAACAAAGGTCCTTATAGTCAAAGGTATGGTTTTTCCAGTAGTCATGCTCAGATGTGAGTTTGACCATAAAGAAGGATGAGCGTCAAAGAACTGGTGCTTTTGAACTATGGTGTTGAAGAAGACTCTTGAGAATTCCTTGGAATGCAATGAGATCAAACCAGTCCATCCTAAAGGAAATCAACCTTGAATATTCAGTAGAAGGACTGATGCTGAAGCTACAATATTTTGGCCATCTGATGCAAAGAGCTGACTCATTGGAAAAGACCCTGATGCTGGGAAAGATTGAAGGTAGGAGAAGAGGACAATAGAGGATGAGATGATTGGATGGCATCACCAACTCAGTGGACATGAGTTTGAGCAAGGAGCTGATGAAGGACAGGGAAGCCTGGAGTGCCGTAGTCCATGGTGTTGCAAAGAGTCAGACACTACTGACCAATTGAACAATAACAAAATACTATCAAGGAGGCACTCTTTCTGTCCCCTTCTGATGTCTATGTCAGAAGCTTTCTCTATTTCTTTTTATATTGCAATATGTAGTATGCAAATAGCAGAAAATCAAAGATTAAGAAAAAACATTGAAAGAAAGCAAAGTAGTTCTTTTAAAGGGAGAGAAAAGCAAAGATGAGAACTACATCTTACTTCTCAGAAGCTATAAAAGAAAGAATATTGTGGATGGAAATATTTCACATATTGAGAAAAAAAAAAAAAAGAAAACATCATCAACCAAAAATGGTGTATCCTACACAATTATTCTTAAAAAATGAAAGAGAAAACTTCCTCACACAAGCAACTTATGTGGGAATTTGTTGTCCAACAATTTGCACTGAAAAAATATTAAAAGACGTTCTTCAAAAAGAAGGAAAATTATACATATCAGAAACTCAGATTTGCCTTGAATACTGCTGGTGAACATGTACATTGGTGTGGCCACTATGGAATACAGTATGGAGCTTCTTCAAAAAGCTCAAAATAGAACTAGCTTTTTGTTGTTGATGATGTTCAGTAACTAAGTTGTGTTCTGCTGTTTGTGACTCCATGGCCTCCAGCACACCAAGTTTCCCCGTCCTTCACTATCTCCTGGAGTTTGCTCAAACTCACATCCATTGAGTCAGTGATGCCATCCCACCATCTCATCCTCTGTCACCTCCTTCTCCTCCTACCCTCAGTCTTCTCAGCATCAAATTCTTTTCCAGTGAGTTGGCTCTTTGCATCAGATGGCCAAAGAATCGAAACATCATCTTCAGCATCAGTTCTTCCAATGAATTTCAGTGTTGATTTCCTTTAAGATTGACTGGTTTGATCTCCTTGCTGCCCAAGGGATTCTCAAGAGTCTTCACTAGCGCCACAATTCAAAAGCATCAGTTCTTCAGTGCTCAGCCTCATTTACGGCCCAGTTCTCACATCCAAATATGACTACTGGAAAAACCAGAGCTTTGACTAAACCTACTTTTGTTGGCAAAGCAACGTCTTTGCTTTTTAATGCATTATCTATGTTTGTAATAGATTTCTTTCCAAGGAGCAAGCACCTTTGAATTTCAGGGCTGCAGTCACTGTCTGCAATGATTTTGGAGCCCAAGAAAATAAAGCCTGTCACTGCTTCCATTGTTTTCCCATCTATTTGCCATGAAGTGGTGGGAATGGATACCATGGTCTTAGTTTTTTGAATGTTGACATTTCACTCTCTTAATTCACCCTCATCAAGAGGTTCTTCAGTTCCTCTTGCTTTCTGCCATTAGGGAGGCATCATCTACATAATTGAGATTGTTGCTATTTCTCCCAGTATTTTGATTCCAGCTTGTGATTCACCTATCCTGTCATTTCATGTGATGTACTTGGCCTAGAAGCTAAATATGCAGGGTAACAACATACAGCCTTGACACACTCTTTTCTCAATTTTGAACCAGTCTCATGTTTGACAGAATTTTGTCTAATGAACTTTGTTTTGTGTCTGGTTCTAACTGCTACTTCTTAACTTGCATATAAGTTTCTCAGCTTCTCTTACATGCTAAGTCACTTTAGTCGTGTCCAACTCTTTGTGACCCTATGGACCATAGCCCACCAGGCTCCTCTGTCCTTGGGATTCTCCAGGCAAGAGTATTGGAGTGGGTTATCATTCCCTTTTCCAGGGAATCTTCCTGACCCAGGGATCAAACCCGTATCTACTTGCGTCTCTTGCATTAAGAAGCAGGTTCTTTAGCACTAGCACCACCTGGGAAGCCCATAACGTGGTCTGGTATTTCCATCTCTTTACGAATTTTCCAAAGTTTGTTGTGATCCACACAGTCAAAGGATTTCTTTTAGTCAGTGAAGCAGAAATAGATGTTTTACTGGAATTTCCTTGTTTTATCTATAATCTAATGGATGTTGGCAATTTGATCTCTGATTCCTCTGCCTTTTCTAAACCCAATTTGGTTCATGTACTGCTGAAATCTAGCTTAAAGGATTTTTAACATTGTCATGCTAGCATGTGAAATGAGTGCAATTATATGGTAGTTTGAACATCCTTTGGCATTGCCCTTCTTTGATACTGGAATGAAAACTGACCTTTTCCAGTCCTGTGGCCACTGTCAAGTTTTCCAAATTTGCTGGCATATTGAGTTCAGCACTTTCACAGCAACATCTTTTGCAAGTTAAAGTGAACATGTTAGTCACTCAGTTGTGCCTGATTCTTTGCGACCCCTCGGACTATAACCCACCAAGCTCCTCTGTCCATGGAATTCTCCAAACAAGAATACTGGAGTGGGTTGCAATTCCCTTCTTCAAGAGATCTTCCCAACACAGAGATAGAACCTGGTCTCCTGCATTGCAGGCGGATTCTTTACTGGTTGAGGATTCTGAGCCACCAGGAAGCAATATCATTTTGGATTTAAAATAGCTCAGCTGGAATACTATCACCTCCACCTGCTTTGTTCATAGTAATGCTTCCTAATGTCCATTTGACTTCACACTCCAGGATGTCTGGCTCTAGGTGATTGACCACATCATCGAGGTTATCAGGGTCTTTAAGACCTTATATAGTTATTTTGTGTGTTCTAGCTTCCTCTTCTTAATATCTTCTGCTTCTGTTAGGTCCTTGCCATTTCTGTCCTTTATTGTGCCCAACTTTGCATGAAATGTTCCTTTTGCATCTCCAATTGTAACGAAGAAATCTCTAGTCTGCTTTATTTTTTTTTTTTTTAATTCCTTAGGATTTTCTACATTTAACTTCACATAACTTGCAACTGAGACAGTTTTAACCCTTCCTTTCTAATCAGAGGGCATTTTATTTCTTCTTCTGCTTTTATTGAACTGTCTTGAATTTCCAGTTCAATGTTAAAAAAAATAATGATGAAAATGGACATATGTGTCTGGTTCCCAATATTAATGAGGATATATCCAATCAGTCATTGTTATTATTTTAAATGATGCTATTTTGTAGATACTTTTTATCAAGCTGGAGGAACGCTCTTGTAATCATTGTCTGCTAAGAATTTTTACCTTGAGTGGGTATTAAATTCTGTTAAACATTTGTTTTTGCCTCAGTTGATATGAATGTGAGTTTTTTTCTTATTTAGCCTGTTACTGTGGTGAAGTTCTCTCATTCAACATTCAACCAAAGAAGCAGTGAAAGATATAATATCAGAAAATCATGTCTTATGGGTTTCTTCTCTATTTTGCTTCATTCATTCAATGAAATTGTATTGATTTAATTTTTCAATTATGTTCTCAGTATTGAAAGAACAATTAAACATGACCTCTTTTTAGATGATTTAATTGTAGCAATATGTTAAGAGCTAAAATAGAAATACGTATGAGAAGCTATTGTAGAAGTTTCTTAAATTCAGTGCCAAGGAACTTTTTACATAAGAAGCATCAGTAAGTTTGTTAAAAATTACTGATTCATGACCACCAGGCCTGTAAATCATAATCTCCCAGAGTTAGGAGCCATAATGTTTACTAAAAATACTAAGTGAACTGTAGAATACAGAGGAGATAATAGTATTTTTTCTTGGTAGTGGGAGAAGTTGGAAATGAGTGATAATAAAGAATAAACTTGAGGGTGACTTTACATGGCTGAGAAAAAAAAAGTGAGTGTGAGCATTCCTGTATAGAAGAAACAACATTTGGTAAGACATACAGGTGTGAACATGCAAGGTGTATTTGGAAATTCCAATTAAATACCCAGGGGAGACAGTGGTAACTCATTTTATAAATGAGGAAGTTCAGAAACAATATACCCAATCAGTTCAGTTCAGTCGCTCAGTCGTGTCCGACTCTGTGACCCCATGAACCGCAGAATGCCAGGCTTCCCTGTCCATCACCAACTCCCAGAGTCCACCCAAACCCATGTCCATCCAGTCAGTGATGCCATCCAACCATCTCATCTTCTGTCGTTCCCTTCTCCTCCTGCTTTCAGTCTTTCCCAGCATCAGGGTCTTTTCCAATGAGTCAGCTCCTCACATCAGGTGGCCAAAGTATTGGAGTTTCAGCTTCAACATCAGTCCTTCCAATGAACACCCAGGACTGATCTCCTTTAGGATGGACTTGTTGGATCTCCTTGCAGTCCAAGGGACTCTCAAGACTCTTCTCCAACACCACAGTTCAAAAGCATCAATTCTTTGGCACTCAGCTTTCTTTATAGTCCAACTCTCACATCCATACATGACCACTGGAAAAACCATAGCCTTGACTAGACCGACCTTTGTTGGCAAAGTAATGTCTCTGCTTTTGAATATGCTGTCTAGGTTGGTCATAACCTTCCTTCCAGGGAGTAAGCATTTTAATTTCATGGCTGCAATCACCATCTGCAGTGATTTTGGAGCCCAGAAAAATAAAGTCAGCCACTGTTTCCACTGTCTATCTGCCATGAAGTGATGGGACCAGATGCCATGATCTTAGTTTTCTGAATGTTGAGCTTTAAGCCACATTTTTCACTCTCCTCTTTCACTTTCATCAAGAGGCTCTTTAGTTCTTCTTCACTTTCTGCCATAAGGGTGGTGTCATCTGCGTATCTGAGGCTATTGATATTTCTCCCAGCAATCTTGATTCCAGCTTGTTTCTTCCAGTCCAGTGTTTCTCATGATGTACTCTGTCTAGAAGTTAAATAAACAGGGTGACAATATACAGCCTTGACATACCCCTTTTCCCATTTGGAACCAGTCTGTTGTTCCACATCCAGTTCTAACTGCTGCTTCCTGACCTGCATACAGGTTTCTCAAGAGGCAGTCTGGTACGCCTGTATACCCAATAGTACAAGTAAATTCACATGACTAGTTATGAGTGCCCTAGAAATAAAACCACTTCTTACAAATTAACTAGTGCTACAGTCTCTCCAAATATTTATAGACCTGTAGCGTTTGAGCTTCAGTATCATTTTCAAAAACACTCTGCAATTCTGCAAATGATTGACATAAAATAAAATGCAGTGACTCTTTAGGTACTGCAAATTGTCAAATGACAAAGACACATCAAACTACTTAACATTTATTTTTTACAGTCTCATTATGTACCTGAAGTGAAATGGGAAGCCATTATTCCACTCTAAAACTAGCTTGAAAACATCTTGGCTAGCATGTGCCGCTACAAGTCTAAGAAGCCTGACGAAGTCTTGATAATATCAAATAGACAAATAGTTTAAGAAGGAAATTTTCTAGCCTAAAGTAAGACAGCATCCTGGCATTTTTTCAAAGTTCTTTCCTCAAAAGCGTTATTTCCTTATTTCTTTTTATTGTATATCTGCCAAGGTGTTTTCATTAGAGTTTCCACTTCTGACAAGCCTAAGGACAGCTGGGACCCTGCTGGCTTGAGGTTGATGGTGAGACGTTTTCACAGAGTGTCATCTGTGTACTACAGTGCTGTAAATCTCAGCATTTCATGATCCCTCCTCCCTGAATTCTCAATGAACACAGAGGGCAGCAGAAAGCACTCCTGGTGGGGTGATACATTTGAAGTTCTTTGTGAGAAGAAGCAGCTATAGGAAGGGGAGATGAAAGCTGCCAATGTGTAATTATAGCCCCAGAACAGGAACTTGTCCAAAACACGGGATTATCACTCTTCTTTCTCAAACATGTTGTTGCAGTGACTGGGGGCTTGGCATAGTACAAGGCTGGCATCAGATTACTCACTGGGGTAATCAGGGGAGAATCAACACTTCCAATGAGGCTCTAATTTACATAATATCTTATTTTTTAGTTTCATTTCTTTCCTGAGTTCTACCAGCTTACATTACATTTCATCTCCTTCTATGGTATTATAGCCTTTTCCTTTTCCTTTTTTTTTTTTTTGGAAATATCATTATTTTCTTTGATTTTATCAAAGTCATGTTTTAAAATATTCTTTTATAATTCCTTGTGTAATTCATACAGTAAGTATTTGAGAAACTTTTGTTATAAATAAGTGCCTAAGCTATTTTCTTTATGATTACTCATTTTGAAACAGGATCTCCTTTTTAGTCCTGCTGATTTCTGTAAAGTATTTCAGGTGATGGGGTGCAGGAATGAAATAGGTCACTATGACAGAGCTCTAATGCAGGGCATAATTGTGATTAAGATACTCAGGACTAAACTTCTGCGACATTTCTTTCATGATTTCACCCTTGCGAGTCACTTTTCTTTATTATGATTACTACAGCCTTACTGAATAAAGATGTTTTGCAAATGTAGCTGATTGAAGAGTTTACTGGTTTGCTAATTTATAATATAGTAATGCATACTAAGCTATCTTATTCAGTAAAATGAAAAAGATATTTTATCTGAAAGTACAGAATCAAGTATAGTTACTTTCAAAATGCTCTGATATTTATAGTGATTATAAATTTTCTGCATGTCAGTTATATTTGCATTCATCTATTTTTGTCAATTTAACAAATACTTATTTAAGATTCACCAACATTAAGCAGGATATAAAATTTATTGTCATGGAAATGGAGGATTCATTTGACTGTATAAATAGAAACTGTTTTTGAGATGTATAAATTAGCTGAAAAATAGAAATAAAATATATTTCAGCTTTTTTAGCTTTTAAAATTTTCTTCAGATAAAAGCAACTCACCTTGAAGCCAGTTTTTGTTTTTTGTTTGTTTGTTTTTTTTTCCATTGAGAAAGATTTATTAATTAGAGAGCACATGTAGGTAAACTTTTCACATTTCAAGTCATTTCAAGGAGGCATAAACTAATCACAGTTATAAGAATTTTTTTAAAAACATCATTTTTAGTAAAATACTAAAATATTTGAAAATAAGTTGAACAGCTGGACTAAATCAGGGCATTTTTTTAGAGACAAAGTCTTTTTTTTCCTTTGGAAAAAATTTAAAAAAATTTCCAAAATACACATAAGATGTAATGGAAAAGTTAAACAAATAATTTCTTTGTAAATAAATTGATAAACCACTGGTAGAAAAAGGAAAGCACTAAGCCCAAGTTGTATATTCTAATGGTATAAAAACAAATATAATTTTAGCAAAAAGATGTCAACAGTTCACCTAAAGAATATAAAGTGACTAACTCAAAAAAGTAAGCCACATTTTGTATTTACTAATAGATTGCTAAAATTCAACATATTTATAAATCAAAGGGGACTATAATTGCATATTGGAGGGTTGAAATGTCATTAATATTTGGAACATTCAATAATAATATATGACACTACTTTTAATAATATAAGCAATTATTTTCATTAAGTCAATATCTTTACATATATAAATATATATTCTTTGCAGATGATATACTTTAACCATTCTTCAGTGAGTATCATGTTTGTTAAATATTAAGTGAGATTTGTGTTAGGTACTCAGAGTTTAGAAGAATGAATCCAAAATGGTGGTTAGAGGAAGAAAAGCCCATGAAAAGAGACCAAGGAAGAAAAAGCCCACAAAACCTGAAGGTCAAGAGTGAAAACCTCCAGAGGGAAAAACAGGCCCAGCACGCCCCCTCAAGCCCTGCTTGGCATGGGGCAAAACCAATCAGGTTCCAGGGACCAGGGACCACTAAAGGGAGAGAACAAAGGACATAAAAAGGAAAACCTAAATAGGGAAAACCTGCAGAAGGAGGTGGGGCCACTCCTACAGGGTTGATCAGCTCTTACATCTAACTAAGGTATCACTCCATCCCTTGTTTAATAAGTCCTTCCTGCGTGAGCTTTCATGGACTATTGGTTTAAATTTTCATGACTACAAGACAAGGACCTAAGAAGAAACCGACCAGACATAAGTATGCTGAGTGAAAATGTTCAATGATGATCCAGTAAAAGTCTAACCAGAGAAAAAAAGGGGGGGGGTACAATGGTAGGAGATGTTTTACTTTTGTCAACAGCTGATAGTTTTTTAGTCAGTAGATAGAAAGGAAAGGGTGCCTGCAGAGGAAGTACAATCATCTATTTATCAGAGATAAAGGAGTTATATCTTTAATGACACAAAAAGAAAATATTTGGCCTAGGAATTTTAAAGCTTCACCTCATTCAGGTAGGTGGTTCATTTCCAATTTTGAATTTTGACCTATTATTGGACCCTGATTCCTATCTAAAGTGTGACTCCAACTCTGCATTCTACAGAGCCCCAGAAAATTTACACACCATGAAGAGTATGCCTCTAGCTGTAATCATTGATTTTATCATCCAATTTGAGTCTAAAAGCCTTAGGCAATGGGGCTTTGGTCCTATCTATAAGAATTTTTACTTGCGTACTTATTTTGGGGCTCCATTCAGTGTTTCTAGTTTATAGTTTTCCATTTCTAATATTAATAATTTTAAGGTGCATTTATCCATAATTAAAATGGTCCCAATCATTTCTAATGTAGAAGTGTGTGTGTGTATGCTGGCTAGGAGGCAGTCTTACATGCATATGGTTTACAATCCAGTAGACAGAAGATGTATTACCTAAAAGATATTAAATGCAAAAGCTGTAAATGAAAAATGCAGAGATTATGAAATTTAAATTATTTGGAGGGTGCCCTTTTATTGTTGAACTATTGCACAATCTTATTTCAGCACCAGCCAATATGCTTATTGCATGAGTCCTTCAGACCAAAAAATGCACTGAAAAGCCATGGTGGGCTAGACAGTAATATTACGCATTCTTTTCTTTGATTGTTTAATAAATTGTTGTTCAAAGCTGATGGTAGTTTAAGTTGAAAAGATAAGCATAGATATGATTCCAAATCTCTAGTAGATTTTCCTGTTAAGAAATGCTTGGATTATAATTTGTACAGGATGATGATAAAGCATTTAAATGCAAACATGTTGTTCCTTTTCTTCATTAATTTATGTAAATCTATAATTATGTTCAAAAATAATCTCCTCTATTAATTCTGTTTGATGAAATTCAAATTTTATGAATATTGTGAAGTAAATTGCTAAGCTACAGATCTACCATTCATTTTCTCCTCTAACAATGATGTAGTCCAGGAAAGAAAGCAAGTCAGTCAGTCAAACATTATTATAATGCTAATGTTAATGGTAAACCTTCTAGAAATCAAACTAATGATATTTACTACTGGAATAATCCCTATGAATAGAATGCTTTAGGAAGATGTACCTACAATATCCAGCAATGTTTAATAGTAAACAAGTCCACAATCAATGGATTTCCAGTGCATGGCTTTCACCTATTCTATGTAACTATCTGGGTATAAAATGGAGATGCTTAATAATCAAAACAGATTTATTTTTCTTTGTCATTAATGTACCTGCATACAGTAATTAGGGGATTTCCTATTCAATGTGAGTAAGAAACATCCAAAGTAACAAGGACAGTTGACTGACAATCCCTGAAGTCTCCCAGCTGTATTTATTCCTCAGGGTTATGTTAGTAAGGTCTTAGTAAGATCACTGACTTGTGTAAGTGTGATTCCAGCCTTTGTATTTAAATCCATCGCTGTTAGAAACTTATTTTCAAATGTACTTAAAAGTGATATATGAAATAAATACTCCTAAAGAGACTTTTAGGAACACCTGGTGGCTCAAATGGTAAAGGCAATGAGGGAGACCTGGGTTTGATCCCTGGGTTGGGAAGATCCCCAGGAGGAGGGCATGGAAACGCACTCCAGTATTCTTGCCTGGAGAATTCCATGGACAGACGAGCCTGGCAAGCTATAGTCCATGGGGTCACAAACACTAGAATATGACTGAGTGACTAACACACACACGAAGAGGCTTTCAGCATTCAGCTGAAAAAGATATATCTTTGTACTAATTGGGTTTAGTTTCCTCTGGAAAATTTGTAGTATTGTATAACGTCCTTTCTTGTGAGTTTCTCTTCCATTTTGATAATATCCATTTGATTTCACATTCCTTTTTATCTAATGTTACATTGGTTTGGGCATTTGTTGAATTCGTTTTTTTATTATTATTATAACTGTAAGTTTTGATATCGGAGTTTTTTTTTTTTTTTCCCCCCCCTTATTTTGGGTCTCTAAAAATAATTAACATATGTGAAAGTCAAGATTGAAGTTGAAAGACATACTGGAAACCTGAGACTCTTAAAGTGGATTATTTAAACAAAAAGAAAGATTTGGGGAGCCCAGAATTTTTTCTGTAAGCTCTGTTTAGTAATTAGAATTACAATAAGTTAAAATAAAGCCTCAATTTGCTTCTTGAGTGGAAGATGGTATCTATGTGGGGACTTTGTAATAACGAAGCCATATATTATGCTCATGTTAGGCAAGACTCACAAAAGTGAAGCTGTCAGTATTCTCCATGTTGATCCATCAACTCGGTACAATTCCAATAAAAATCTTAGAAGAGTTCTTTGAAAAATAAGATAAACTAATTTTGAACTCATATGAAAAACAAAAGGTCAAGAACTAGCCAGATCACTTTCAAAGGAACAGAAAGTGGGGGATCTTCTCCTATTAGATATCAAGAAATTTTTTTCATAACATGAAGATAAAGTAAATGCATACTAAAAAGTATAACAAGATAGAGAAACCTAGATATTTAATTTATAGTGAAAGTGTGATTCCAGATTACAAAAAGAAAAGAGGATTATAGATAAAGGTTTCTGGGACAATTTATGATCAATATGTTGTGTGGATCACAACAAACTGTGGAAAATTACTAAAGAGATGGGAATAGCAGACCACCTTAGCTGCCTCCTGAGAAACTTGTATGCAGGTTAAGAGTCAACACTTAGAAGCGGACATGGAACAATGGACTGGCTCAAAATTGGGAAAGGAGTACATAAAAACTGTATATCATCACCTTGCTTATTTAACTTATATGCAACGTTCATGCAAAATGCCAGGCTGGATGAAGCACAAGCTGGCACAACCACAGGATCGCCAAAAGAAATTTCAATAACCTCAGATATGCAGATGACACCACTCTTCTGGCAAAAAAAGTGAAGACGAACTATAAAGCCTCTGGATGAAGGTGAAAGAGGAAGAGTGAAAAAGCTGGCTTAAAACTCAACATTCAAAAAATGAAGATCATGGCACCCAGTTCCACTACTTCATGGCAAATAGATGGGGAAACAATGGAAACAGTGAGAGACTTTCTTTTCTTGGGCTCCGAAAACACTGCAGATGGTGACTGCAGCCATGAAATTAAAAGATACTTGCTCCTTGGAAGAAAAGCTATGATAAACCTAGACAGCATATTAAATAGCAAAGACATTACTTTGCCAACAAAAGTCCATTTGAAACAGGGCACTAAGTCGTGTCCGACTCGCGACCCCATGGACTGTAGCCTTCATTTACTCAAAGCTACAGTTTTTCCAGTAGTCATGAATGCATGTGAGATTTGGGCCATAAAGAAGGCTGAGCACTGAAGAACTGATGCTTTCGAACTGTGGTGTTGGAAGACTCTTGAGAGTTCCTTGGACAGCAAGGAGATCAAACCAGTCAATGCTAAAGGAAATCAACCTTAAATATTCATTGGAAGGACTGATGCTGAAGCTGAAGCTCCAATACTTTGGCCACCTGATGCAAAGGGTTGACTCATTGGAAAAGACCCTGATGTTAGGAAAGATTGAAGGCAGGAGCAATCAGAGAACAAGATGTTTGGATGACATCACCAATTCAATAGACATGAGTTTGATCAATCTCTGGGCGATGGTGAAGGACAGGGAAGCTTGGCATGCTGAAGTCCATGGGATCTTAAAGACAAGATTGAGTAACTGAACTCAAGAGCAATTAGATCTCAATATTTAAAAAAATCATATTTATATCATGCCATGCAAATAAGTCAATTTCACATGGAACAAAGACATAAAAGTAGAAAGCAAATGCTTTTGTTCTCATCACAGGATAAAATGGCCATAATAAAAATGATGGAAAATATCCGGTGTTGGCAAAAATGTGAAGAAATTCAAACCCTCAAATCCTCATATGTGCTGGTGCAATAAAGTATTATGAAACATAAAATTGATACAGCTGATTTAGAAAATGGTCTAAGCAGTCCCTCAGACTTTAAACATCTATGTACCACATGATCAAGAAATCGCACTCCTGGGTATACATATACAAGTAAGTTGAAAATATACATCCATACAAATACTTGCACATGAACAGTCATAGAATTATTATATATAATAACCAAAAAAGTCACAATTATCTATCAGCTGATGAACGGGCAAACACAAGTGGTATATCCTTAAAATGGAATATTAGTCATCCATAAAAAAAGAATGAAATACTGATACATGCTACAATATGGATTAATTCCAAAAACATGCTAAATGAAAAAAAAAAAAAAAACAGACACAAGAGATTCATTTCTTGTATTATCCCATTTATATGAAACATTCAGAATAAGCAAATTCACAGAGAGAGAAAGTGTACTGTGACTGTTAATGGGTATGGCCATCCTTTTAAGGGTGATTAAAATGTTCTAATGGGCTTCCCTGGTGGCTCACACAGTAAAGAATCCACCTGCAACATGGGAGACCTGGGTTCATTCCTAAGGATCATTCTACCCTCCTGATTTGGCAAAGCTTGCCTCCCACAGTCCCTGCTCCTTCACTGTATTTCTGAGCACAATTTCTTTGTGACCCAATGTGCCATGCTATGTCCTCCCCTGGGAGTTTGAGTATGTGAGATTAATAAGCTGATATCAGTTTCATCTGCTTAGTTTCAGGTGTCATGTGCTTGGCCATCTCCATATCTCAAAGGTGAAACTATCTCTATCACCCAAGGGATGAAGAGCCAGCAATCAAAATATGGTTGTATACTTCTGTGAATATACTAAATATAACTATTGCACACTCTGAAATAATAAATTTTATGGTATGTAAATTATAACTCGTTTTAAAAAATTAAAGAAATCTCATAACACAAATTTATGTTATATACAGGCCATGTAACAAAATTCTACAAATCAATAAACAAAACTCCAACAGTCCAGTAGAAAATTGTGGAAAAATATACATAAATAAGACATTTCACATAAGGGAAAAAAGCATAAGTAAAATGCAACAGCCCATAAAGAGTTTGAAACTAGAAAGTGTTCAAGAGAATACAAATTAAGGCAAACTGAGATGAAATACAGATACTCAGTTAATCTGAAATTAAGGATATCAGTGATTGCCAACTGTTGGCAAAATCTGAGCAACAATAGCTGCTATGAACAATTTATAGAAGGAAACATGGTACAACAATCTGGAACAAATGTGCATAGACTGAAGTTATTTGGTGCAAACATAATCGCAATTTTCACATTGTTGAAATTTTCAGTTTGATATTGGAATATATTCTAAGATAAATGTGGTTATGTTATATATCATTTTATTGCACATTTCTGGCTTTATGTTTTTTCCTAATGACTTATTACTTACTGTTCATTTTATATTTATTTTAGACTTTGGAAATTATGTTAGATAAAAGGAAATTCAAATAATTTTCTTATTCTAGTTCAAAATGGATTGTAAAGCAGCAGAGACAACTCAAAACATCAACAACACCTTTGGCACAGGAACTGCTAACAAATGTACAGTGCAGTGGTAGTTCAAGAAGTTTTGCAGAGGAGACAAGAGCCTTGAAGATGTGGGGCATAATCAACCATCAGAAGTTGACAATGACCAACTGAGAGCCATTGTTGAGGTTGATCCTCTCGTAACTAGATGAGAAGTTGCTGAAGAACTCAATGTCAACCATTCTAGTTATTTGAAGCAAACTGGAAAGGTGAAAAAGTTCGATAAGTGAGTGCCTCATGAAGTGAAAGTGAAAGTCATTCAGTCCTGTCCAATTTCTTGCCACCCTATAGACTATACAGTCCATGGAATTCTTCAGGCCAGAATACTGGAGTGGTTAGGCATTCCCTTCTCTAGGGAATCTTTCCAACCCAGGGATCAAACCCAGGTCTCCCACATTGCAGGCAGATTCTTTATCAGCTGAGCCACCAGGGAAGTCCCAAAGCTGACCACATATCAAAAATATTGTCATTTTGAAGAGTCATCTTCTCTTATTCTACTCAACAACAATGAATCATTTTTGGATTGGATTGTGACATGAGACAAAAAGTGGATGTATACTATAACCAGCCATGACAAGCTCAGTGGTTGGACAGAGAAGAAACTCCAAAGCACTTCCAAAAGCCAAACCTGCACCTTAAATGGACTTGATCACTGTTTGGTGGTCTGCTGCTCATCTGACCTGCTACAGCTTATCCTGGAGAAACCATTACATCCGAGAAGTATGTTCAGCAAATTGATGAGATGCACCAAAAATTGCAATGCTTTCATCCAGGATTGGCCAATAGAAAGGGCCGAATTCTTCTCCACAATAATGCCTGACCACGCATTGCACAACCAATGTTTCAAAAGGTGAATGAATTGGGCTACACAGTTTTGCCACTTCCACCATATTCACCTGACCTCTCGCCAACTGACTACAACTTCTTTAAGCATCTTGACAACTTTTTGCAGGGAAAACACTTCTGCAAACAGCAGGAGTCAGAAAATGTTTTCTGAGAATTCATTCAATACTGAAGCATGGATTTATGTTACATGAATAAGCAAACTTAGCTCCCATTGGTAAAAATGTGTTGATTTAGATTTATAAAGATATGTTTAAGTGTAATTATAATAATTTAAAATTCACAATCTGAAACCACAGTTATATTTTCACCAACCTTAATATAATTGCATAAATCAACTAAACCATAATTAAGGAAAACCATGCTTATGTACATAGACAAGAATGTTCATAGCAGATTGTAAGATTAATAACAATAAAGAAGAAAACCAAAAATGAAGACAATCAATACCTAGTCCACTCATACCATATAGCATCACACAGTAGGTAAAACTGATGAAGCAATGTTACACATAAGAGAAAACATGCACATAAGATTCAGCATTATCAATAAAAACCAGATAGATTAAATGCTAAGTCCATGGATGCATGTTTTGTTTTACAACCTATGTAAGTAAAAATATTTTCTTTGGTATATATCAAATTAAATAATTATTCTTAAAACAGAGAGAAAACAAAATGCAGGCACTGAGTGTATATAATGTGAGAAATTTTGCTTGAGAAGAAACAAAATAAATATAACTTGAAAAATTGACTTGAGAAAAGAAATGAACATTATTTGGGAAGTAGCATTGACTGTGCTGTGCTGTGCTGTGCTGTACTTAGTTGCCTAGTCATGTCCAACTTTCTGCAACCCCATGGACTGTAGCCCACCAGGTTCCTCTGTCCATGGGGATTCTCCAGGCAAGAATACTAGAGTGGATTGCCATTCCCTCCTCCAGGGGATCTTCCCAACCCAAAGATCAAACCCAGGTCTCCCACATTGCAGGTGGATTCTTTACCATGTGAGCCACCAAGAAAGCCCACAGTACTATGTGTGAAATAGATAACTAGCAGAAAGCTTCAATAAAACACAGGGAACACAGCCTGGCACTCTATGACAAACTAGAGGGGTGGAATGGGAGGGGAGAGGGATGCTCAAGAGGAAGGGGATATAATTATGACTTATTTGCTTTGTTGTATGACAGAAACATGATCACTGACCTAGAGCCAGACATCCTGGAATGTGAAGCCAAGTGGGCCTTAGAAAGCATCACTATGAACAAAGCTAGTGGAGGTGATGGAATTCCAGTTGAGCTATTTCAAATCCTGAAAGATAATGCTGTGAAAGTGCTGCACTCAATATGCCAGCAAGGTTGGAAAATTCAGCAGTGGCCACAGGACTGGAAAAGGTCAGTTTTCATTCCAATCCCAAAGAAAGGCAATGCCAAAGAATGCTCAAACTACTGCACAATTGTACTCATCTTACATGTTAGTAAAGTAATGCTCAAAATTCTCCAAGCCAGGCTTCAGCAATATGTGAACCGTGAACTTCCTGATGTTCAAGCTGGTTTTAGAAAAGGCAGAAGAACCAGAGATCAAATTGCCAACATCTGCTGGATCATGGAAAAAGCAAGAGAGTTCCAGAAAAATATCTATTTCTGCTTTATTGACTATGCCAAAGCCTTTGACTGTGTGGATCACAATAAACTGTGGAAAATTCTGAAAGAGATGGGAATACCAGACCACTTGACCTGCCTCTCGAGAAATTTGTATGCAGGTCAGGAAGCAACAGTTCGAACTGGACATGGAACAACAGACTGGTTCCAAATAGAAAAAGGAGTACGTCAAGGCTGTATATTGTCACCCTGCTTATTTAACTTCTATGCAGAGTACATCATGAGAAATGCTGGACTGGAAGAAACACAAGCTGGAATCAAGATTGCTGGGAGAAATATCAAAAACTTCAGATATGCAGATAACACCACCTTTATGGCAAAGTGAAGAGGAACTAAAAAAGCCTCTTGATGAAAGTGAAAGAGGAGAGTGAAAAAGTTGGCTTAAATCTCAACATTCAGAAAACGAAGATCATGGCATCTGGTCCCATCACTTCATAGGAAATAGATGGGGAAACAGTGGAAACAGTGTCAGACTTTATTTTTCTGGGCTCCAAAATCACTGCAGATGGTGACTGCAGCCATGAAATTAAAGGACGCTTCCTCCTTGGAAGGAAAGTTATGACCAACCTAGATAGCATATTCAAAAGCAGAGACATTACTTTGCCAACAAAGGTCCATCCAGTCAAGCCTATGGTTTTTCCTGTGGTCATGTATGGATGTGAGAGTTGGACTGTGAAGAAGGCTGAGCGCTGAAGAATTGATGCTTTTGAACTGTGGTGCTGGAGAAGACTCTTGCGAGTCCCTTGGACTGCAAGGAGATCCAACCAGTCCATTCTGAAGGAGATCAGCCCTGGGATTTCTTTGGAAGGAATGATGCTAAAGGTGAAACTCCAGTACTTTGGCCACCTCATGTGAAGAGTTGACTCATTGGAAAAGACTCTGATGCTGGGAGGGATTGGGGCAGGAGAAGAAGGGGATGACAGAGGATGAGATGGCTGGATGGCATCACTGACTCGATGGACTTGAGTCTGGGTGAACTTCAGGAGTTGGTGATGGACAGGGAGGCCTGGCGTGCTGCGATTCATGGGGTCACAAAGAGTCGGACATGACTGAGCGACTGAACTGAACTGAACTGAACGGATGACAGAAACCAACATAAAATGGTAAAGAAATTATATTCTACTTTAAAATTAATATTTTAATCCACATTTTTAAAAGAGATAAACATTAGTATGTTATACTCTGATTGAAATAATGTAACAGGAAAAACAAAATGATGACGCAGGAGAGAAAGATACTAACTAGGTAAGTGGCATTTTTTTTTTTCAGTAAGGTAGGATGAATAGGAGTAGTTCATAGAAACAGGAATATTATATCCATTGAAATTGAAAGGAAAATATGGTGTAATGACTAAAGCAGATACTAAAGCAGGATGGAAGCCTGGAGATTGTCTTCTGATTGTTTCCATTCTATGTCCAAAACTGAAAGCAAAGTCACCAGTAGATATAAAGCCAATGCAAGGAAATGTAATTTTTAGGAAAACAATTGTATGGAAGAATTGTCTAAGACTAGAGGATAGTAACTGTCTAGGGAAATTAAAGCACTTAGCCCTAAGGCAACATTTTTTATTTATTTATTTAAAGAGAGATTTGTCAGCATAACTGTGGGTGTCTTTTCAGCCTGTTGAGTGATCATAATCCAAACTCAAAGTACCAAGGTATTTTTTCTCATCCCACTCCCCACTCCCACTCTCTGGGGAAAATTCCAGTTTTTTGCTTAAAAAAAAAAAAAAAAAAAACAGATGCACCGTCTATTAACCAGCCATTTCAGTCCAATACTGGCTGGTCTAACACTTATGAAACACCCACTGGGGTCTGTAGATGGAGAGATTTAAAGATGATAATAGATGCCTAGATTTATCCTTTAAAATGAATGAGATTGGAAAGGTGAATAAAGGGTGGACAGATACAAAAAAGAAACATGTATGAAATTATTTACATATAGTCTATTTCAGACTATGTTGCTCCCATTTGTGGGAAGTTATCTACAGCAAAGTCCCTTGTGACAGTTTTAGGAAGCACAAGGTATGTTTAATAAGTGATTATGAACAGTCTTTTTAGATTTTGTGTGGCATTGCCAATTAAGCTCTCTTCTCATGCCTCACTTCACTTTCTAGGGGTTCCCCTGCATTTACTAGGTAGTAAGAGAGTTGTTTTGGGCCCTGTTGTTATGTTCTACTAGATCCACAAGACAACTGTTTTTACAGCTTAATATGCTTGGCACATTGGAATTCTCAAGCTGCCAAAACTCTAATATACTGAGTTACAATGTGAAGAAGAGTGTTTCTACTCACTTTTTATTATATTGTGCTAACTGTAAATAAAACCATGCTATGAATGTGGGTCTTAACACTTCAAATAGTTTTTAGTGAAACAGAACTTTTACTTTTATTTAAATTCCCAGTCCAACTCTCTTTAAAGCAGTGAGATTCAGCATAAATTCTACTTATGCTGGGGATGGAAGTGAGACTAATCTGAGAAGAATATCACATGCTGTGTCCAGAATGACCCTTATCTAACACTAACAAAATTTGTTACTGTCATACTTGAAATGCCTAATGCTCTTCCCGTGGAAAGAATTTTCTCATGGATTCCACTGTGGATACAACTTAAGTCCAGGCTAAATCTTCAGCAAAACAAGGTTTTGTTTTTGATTTGTCACAACTGATTCTTGGAATTTCATTCTATAATATTGATCTTGATGCTGCAGCACTTACTGTAGTAGCCAGAGTAGATATAATCAGTCTTCCCCTGCCTTTGCTATCTTTCTGGCACCCTCCCTATTTTTCAGAGATGTCTGACTTTAGTCTGGTAAACAGAATTACTGAAATAAATGACAATACTGGGGAAAAATTAAATGTGTTGGAAGGTCACTCTCACATCCTATCCATTTATCTGTCTGCTCACATTTTGATATTTCAAACCTATACACTTAAGGCTTCTAGGTCAAGCAAGGAAAAACATGAACAATTAAAGAGCAAAACAGTCTACTGGGTAAAGTGGAGTATACAAAGATGATTATGTTGTAGCCCCTGAACGCAGCAGTTCACAAGCTAATGATGAACAAAATTATGTAACAAATAACTTGGGAAAGCAGACTGAAATATGCCAGAAGCACAGACCAAATGTAACTGCAAAATAGTGTTCAGTTCAGTTCAGTTCAGTTCAGTCACTCAGCCGTGTCTGACTCTTTGTGACCCCATTAACTGCAAAATGCCAGGCCTCCCTGTCCATCACCAACTCCCAGAGTCCACACAAAACCATGTCCATTGAGTCGGTGATGCCATCCAACCATCTCATCCTCTGTTGTCCCCTTCTCCTCCTGCCCTCAATCTTTCCCAGCATCAGGCTGTTCTCAAATGAATCAGCTCTTCACATCAGGTGGCCAAAATATTGGAATTTCAGCTTCAATATCAGTCCTTCTAATGAACACCCAAGAGTGATCTCCTTTAGGATGGACTGGTTGGATCTCTATGCAGTCCAAGGGACTCTCAAGAGTCTTCTCCAGCACCACAGTTCAAAAGCATCAATACTTCAGCTCTCAGCTTTCTTTATAGTCCAACTCTCACATCCATACATGACCACTGAAAAAACTGTAGCCTTGAATAGATGGACCTTTGTTGGCAAAGTAATGTCTCTGCTTTTGAATATGCTATCTAGGTTGGTCATAACTTTCCTTCCAAGGAGCAAGCGTCTTTTAATCTCATGGCTGCAATCAACATCCACAGTGATTTTGGAGCCCAAAAAAATAAAGTCTGACACTGTTTCCCCATCTATTTGCCATGAAGTGATGGGACCAGATGCCATGATCTTAGTTTTCTGAATGTTGAGCTTTAAGCCAACTTTTTCACTCTCCTCTTTCACTTTCATCAAGAGGCTCTTTAGTTCTTCACTTTCTGCCATAAAGGTGGTGCCATCTGCATATCTGAGGTTATTGATATTTCTCCTGGCAGTCTTGATTCCAGCTTGTGTTTCTTCCAGTCCAGTGTTTCTCATGATGTACTCTGCATAGAAGTTAAATAAGCAGGGTAACAATATACAGCCTTGACGTACTCCTTTTTCTATTTGGAACCAGTCTGTTGTTCCATGTCCAGTTCTAACTGTTGCTTCTTGACCTGCATATAGGTTTCTCAAGAGGCAGGTCAGGTGGTCTGGTATTCCCATCTCTTTCAGAATTTTCCACAGTTTTTTGTGGAAATAGTGTAGGAAAGATTAATTTCACTGGTGCAGACTCCAGGAGTTTTATACAGGTATCTGAAAATAAATCCTATTTATTTAGCATCTACCATAGTCCAGAATTGTGATACTACCTCTTTTAATAAGTGGAAAAAATGCAGTTTGTCTAGTATTTGTTTAGTCGCTAAGTCATATCTGACTCTTTGCAACCCAGTGGACTATAGCCCATCAGATTCCTCTGTCCATGGTATTTTCCAAGCAAGAATACTGGAGTATTCTTGCCATTTCTTTCTCCATGGGATCTTCCCAACCCAGGGAGTGAACCTGTGTCTCATGCACTGGCAGGAAGATTCTTTACCACTGAACTACCAGGGAAGCTCAAAGATGTAGTTGCAAACCCTTAAAACTTGAAACATTCTTTTTTATGCTACACACAAACACACATGAAAGTGAAAGTGTTAGTCACTCAGTAGTGTCCAACTCTTTGTGATGCCAAGGACTGAAGCCCACCAGGCCCCACTGTCCAAAGGATTTGCCAGGCAAAAATACATGAGTGGGTTGCCATGCACTATCCAGGGGATCTTCCTGATCCAGGGATTGAACCCGTGGCCTCTTGCATTGCAGGCAGATTCTTTACCACCTGAGCCACCAGGGAAACACCTATTATATGTATATATGTATGCATCATGGGGTCACAGTCAGAGCGACCTAGTGACTGAACACAATGATATATGTGTGTATATATGTGTGAATATGTATTATTCACACATATATAGACACATCACTCATATATACACATAAATATATCATTGTGTTCAGTCACTAGGTCACTCTGATTCTTTGTGACTCCATGATGCACCACCCCAGGCTTCCTTATCCTACACTATCTCCCAGAATTTGTTCAAGTTCATGTCCATTGAGTCAGTGATAATATATAACCATCTCATCTTCTGCCACCCACTTCTCCTTCTGCCTTCAATCTTTCCCAGCATCAGGGTCTTTTCCAAAGTGTCAGTTCTATTCAAACATATAGGAGCTTCAGCTTTAGCATTAGTCCTTCCAGTGAATATTCAGGGTTGATTTCCTTTAGGGCTGACTGGTTTGATCTTCTTGCAGTCAATGAGACTCTCAAGCATCTCCTCCAGCACCACAATTTGAAAACATCAATACTTTGACATTCAGCCTTGTTTATGGTCCAAATCTGACATCTGTACATGGCTACTAAAAGAAAAAATAGCTTTCACTATCCAGACCTTTGTCAGCAAACTAATGTATTTGCTTTTTAATATGCTGTCATGTTTTGTCATAGCTTTCCTTCCAAGAAGCGTCTTTTAATTTCATGGCTGCAGTCAGCATCCACAGTTATTTTGGAGTCCAAGAAAAGAAAACCTGTTACTGCTTCGACTTGCACTTCATGGATCACAGCCTTGTCATGACAAAGGTGTTCATGTAACTCAATGATGCTATGAGCCATGCCATGCAGGGCCACCCAAGATGGCTGGATCATAGTGGAGAGTTCAGTCAAAACATGCCCACAGGAAGAGGGAATGGTGAACACTCCAGTATTCTTGCCATGAGAACTCCATGAGTAGTATGAAAATTGAAAAAGGTAGGACACTGAAAGATGAGTCCTTCAGGTTAGAAGGTGTCCAACATGCTACTGGGGAAGAGCAGAGGATAATTACTAATAGCTCTAGAAAGAATGAAGTGGCTGAGCTAAAATGTTAACAACACTCAACTGTGGATATAGCTAGTTGTGAAAATAATGTCCAGTGCTGTAAAGAACAATATTGGACCATAGGAACTTGGTCCATGAATCAAGCTAAATTGGACATAGTTAAGCAGGAAATGGCAAGGTGAGCATCAATATCTTAGAAATCAGTGAAATAAAATGAATAGAAATAGGTGAATTTATTTCAGATGACCTTACCTGTGGGCAAGATTCCCTTAGAAGAAATTGAGTAGCCCTCATAGTCAACAAAAGACTTTGAAATGCAATAACTGGGTGCAATCTCAAAAATGATACAATGATCTCAGGTTATTTCCAAGACAAAGCATTCACCATCACAGTAATCCAAGTCTCTGCCCCAACCCCTGATGCTGAAGAAGATGAAATTGACCAGTTTGATGACCTTCTAGAATTAACACCAAAAAAAAAAAAAAAAAAGATGTCCTTTCCATCATAGGGGATTAGAAAGAAAAAGTAGGAAATCAAAAAATGCCTGGTGTTACAGGCAAATTTGGCCTTGAAGTACAAAATAAAGAAGGGAAAAGGTGAACAGAATTTTGCCAAGAGAACACACTGGTCATAGAAAACATCTATTTCGAACAACACAAGAGACTATTCTACCTTTGGACGTCACCAAATGGTCAATACTGAAATCAGATTAATTATATTCTTTGCAGCTGAATACAGAGAAGTTATTTGGAAGGAATGATGCTAAAGCCGAAACTCCAATACTTCGGCCATCTCATGCGAAGAGTTGACTCATTGGAAAAGACTCTGATGCTGGGAAGGATTGGGGGCAAAAGGAGAAGGGGACGACAGAGGATGAGATGGCTGGATGGCATCACTGACTCGATGGACGTGAGTTTGAGTGAACTCTGGGAGTTGGTGATGGACAGGGAGCCCTGGCGTGCTGCAATTCATGGGGTCGCAAAGAGTCGGACACGACTGAGCAACTGAACTGATAGAGAAGTTCTACAGCATTAGGAAAAATAAGCCTGGGAGCTGATTGTGGCTCAAATCACCAAATCCTCACTTCAAAATGCAAGCTTAAATTGAAGAAAGTAGGGAAAACCACCAGGCCATTCCTGTATGACCTGAATTAAATCCCTTATGATTATACACTGGAGGTGACGAATAGATTCAAGGGACTAGATCTGATAAACAGAGTACCTGAAGAACTATGGACAGAAGCTAGTAACATGTTACAGAAGGCACTGACCAAAATCATCCTAAAGAAAAAGTAATGCAAGAAGGCAAAGTAGTTGTCTGAGGAGTTTTTACAAATAGCTGAGGAAAGAAGAGAGGCACCAGGCAAAGAAGAAAGGAAAAGATACACTCAGTTGAATATAGAGTTCCAGATAATATCAAGGAGAGATAAGAAAGCCTTCTTAAGTGATGAATTCAAAGAAATACAGGAAAACAATGGAATGGGAAAGACTAGAGATCTTTTCAAGAAACTTGGAGATATTAAGGGAACATTTCATGAAAATATGGGCAAGATAAAGAACAGAAGCAGCAAGGACCTAACAGAGGCAGAAAAAATTAAGAAGAGGTGACAAAATACACAGAAGAAGTATACAAAAAAAGATTTTAATGACCCAGATAGCCACAATGGTATGGCCACTCACTTAGAGCCAGACATCTTGGAGTGTGAAGTCAAGTGGGCCTTAGGAAGCATTACTATGAACAAAGCCAGTGGAGGTAATGGGATTCCAGTTGAGCTATTTGAAATCCTAAAAGATGATGCTGTTAATGTACTGTGCCCAATATGCCAGCAAATTTGGAAAACTCAGCAGTTATCCCAGGACTGGAAAAAGTCAGTTTTCATTCCCATCCCAAAGAATGGCAGAGTCACAGATTGTTCAAACTATTGGACAATTGTGCTCTTTCCCATGCTAGTAAATTTATATGCAAAATCCTTAAAGTGAAGTTTTAGCAGTACATCTACTGAGAGCTTCGAGATGTATAAGCTGGGTATAGAAAAGGTAGAGGAACCAGAGATCAAATTGTCAACATCTGTTGGATCATAGAGAAAGCAAGGAAATTTCAGAAAAACATCTACTTCTGCTTCATTGACTATCAGAAAGTCTTTGCGTGGATCACAACGAGCTGTGGGAAATTTTTGAAGAGATGGGAATACAAGACCATCTTGTCTGTCTCCTCAAAAACTTATATATGGGTCAGAAGCAACAATTAGAACCTTAGATGGAACTTACTGGTTCAAAACTGGGAAATGAGTATGACAAGGCTGTATACTGTCACACAGTTTATTTAACTTATATGCAGTGTACATTATGTGAGATGCTTGGCTGGATGAGATGTAAGCTGTAATCAAGATTGCTGGGGGAAATATAAAAAATCTCAGATATGCAGATGGCAGAAAGAGATGAGGAACTAAATGGCAGAAAGAGATGGAGAACTAAAAGCCTCTTTATGAGAGTGAAAGAGGAGAATGAAAAAGCTGGCTTATAATTCAACATTAAAATAATTAGATCATGGCATCTGGTCCTATCACTTTATGTCAAATAGAAGGGTAAAAAAATAGAAGCAATGAAAATATATATGTACACTATGTATCTCTTATTGTTACTTTTTTTTTCTGTGAGTGTGTAGAGATGAGGAATACAATGATAATGTTGCTTGATTCCACAAACTTGAATCATTCCAAAGACTTATAGGTTCACTATCAGGGCACAAGTAGCACAATGAAAAA